>NW_024474277.1:0-42833 GCF_017654505.1 Polyodon spathula | reverse complement strand
TCTTTGCAGACGCAGAAGGTTTCGCTATGCAGACGCAGCATATTTAGCTGCGCAGATGCAGCCAGTTTCGCTCCGCATATGCAGCCGGTTTCGAAGCCCTGACGCAGCCAGTGTCACTACACAGAAGCATCCAGTTTAGCTGAG
Organism: Polyodon spathula; assembly: GCF_017654505.1. NCBI lineage: Eukaryota > Metazoa > Chordata > Actinopteri > Acipenseriformes > Polyodontidae > Polyodon > Polyodon spathula. The sequence continues at coordinate 42,689 of NW_024474277.1, read as the reverse complement.
CAGATGCAACCGGTTTCGATGCGCGGATGCATCCGCTTTCGCTGCGTAGATGCAGCCAATTTCGCTGCGCTGACGCAACCGGTTTCTGCTCAGACGCAGCCAGTTTTTCTTCGCAGACGCAGACGCAGCATATTTAGCTGCGCAGATGCAGCATAGTTTCGCTCTGCATATGCAGCCGGGTTTTGCAGATGCAGCCGGTTTCGCTGCGCAGATGCAGCCAGTTTCGCTGCGCAGACGCAACCGGTTTCACTGCGCAGATGCAGCCAGTTTTTCTTTGCAGACGCAGAAGGTTTCGCTATGCAGACGCAGCATATTTAGCTGCGCAGATGCAGCCAGTTTCGCTCCGCATATGCAGCCGGTTTCGAAGCCCTGACGCAGCCAGTGTCACTGCACAGAAGCATCCAGTTTAGCTGAGCAGATGCAACCGGTTTCGATGCGCAGATGCAGCCACTTTCGCTGCGCAGACGCAGCCGGTTTCGCTGCGCAGACGCAGCCGGTTTCACTGCGCAGATGCAGCCAGTTTCGCTGCGCAGAGGCCGGTTTCTAAGCAGACGCAACCGGTTTCGCTGCGCAGATGCAGCCAGTTTTTCTTTGCAGACGCAGAAGGTTTCGCTATGCAGACGCAGCATATTTAGCTGCGCAGATGCAGCCAGTTTCGCTGCGCAGATGCAGCCAGTTTCGCTGCGCTGACGCAGCCGGTTTCACTGCGCAGACGCAGCCAGTTTAGCTGAGCAGATGCAGCCAGTTTCGCGCAGATGCAGCCGGTTTCGCAGCACGCGGTTTAGCTGCGCAGATGCAGCCAGTTTCGCTGCGCAGACGCATCCGGTTTCGCTGCGCAGACGCAGCCAGTTTCGCTGCGCAGACGCAGCCAGGTTTCGCTGCGCAGACGCAGCCAGTTTAGCTGCGCAGATGCAGCCAGTTTCGCTGCAGACGCAGCCGGTTTAGCTGCGCAGATGCAGCCAGTTTCGCTGAGCAGATGCAGCCGGTTTTGCAGATGCATCCAGTTTCGCTGCGCAGATGCAGCCAATTTCGCTGCGCAGACGCAACCGGTTTCACTGCGCAGACGCAGCCAGTTTTTCTTTGCAGACGCAGAAGGTTTCGCTATGCAGACGCAGCATATTTAGCTGCGCAGATGCAGCCAGTTTCGCTCCGCATATGCAGCGGTTTCGAAGCCCAGACGCAGCCAGTGTCACTACACAGAAGCAGCCAGTTTCACTGAGCAGAAGCATCCGGTTTAGCTGCGCAGATGCAACCGGTTTCACAGACGCAGAAGGTTTCGCTAAGGAGAAACAGCCGTTTTCAATGCGCAGATGAAGCCAGTTTCACTGAACAGCTACAGCTGGTTTTGCAGCGCAGAAGAAGATGGTTTCGCTGCGCAGACGCAGCCAGTTTTTCTTTGCAGACGCAGAAGGTTTCGCTATGCAGACGCAGCATATTTAGCTGCGCAGATGCAGCCAGTTTCGCTCCGCATATGCAGCCGGTTTCGAAGCCCTGACGCAGCCAGTGTCACTACACAGAAGCATCCAGTTTAGCTGAGCAGATGCAACCGGTTTCGCTGCGCAGATGCATCCGCTTTCGCTGCGCAGATGCAGCCAGTTTCGCTGCGCTGACGCAACCGGTTTCACTGCGCAGACGCAGCCAGTTTTTCTTCGCAGACGCAGAAGGTTTCGCTATGCAGACGCAGCATATTTAGCTGCGCAGATGCAGCCAGTTTTGCTGCGCAGATGCAGCCAGTTTTTTTGCAGCGCAGAGGCAGCCAGCATTTAGCTGCGCAGATGCAGCCAGTTTCGCTCCGCATATGCAGCCGGTTTCGAAGCAGACGCAGAGCAGACGCAGGTTTACGCAGCATATTTAGCTGCGCAGATGCAGCCAGTTTTGCTCTGCAGACGCAGAGGTTTTGCAGAAGATGCAGCCGGTTTCGCTGCGCAGATGCAGCCAGTTTCGCTGCGCAGATGCAGCCAGTTTCGCTGCGCAGACGCAGCCGGTTTCACTGCGCAGATGCAGCCAGTTTTGCGCAGATGCAGCAATGCCGGTTTCGCTGCGCAGATGCAGCCAGTTTCGCTGCGCAGATGCAGCCGGTTTAGCTGCGCAGAGCAGCCAACCGGTTCTGCAGATGCAGAAGGTTTTGCTGCGGAGATGCATCCGCTTTCGCTGCGCAGATGCAGCCAGTTTCGCTGCGCTCACGCAACCGGTTTCACTGCGCAGACGCAGCCAGTTTTTCTTTGCAGACGCAGAAGGTTTCGCTATGCAGACGCAGCATATTTAGCTGCGCAGATGCAGCCAGTTTCGCTCCGCATATGCAGCCGGTTTCGAAGCCCTGACGCAGCCAGTGTCACTACAGAGAAGCATCCAGTTTAGCTGAGCAGATGCAACTGGTTTCGATGCGCGGATGCATCCGGTTTCGCTGCGCAGATGCAGCCGGTTTCGCTGCGCAGACTGAGCACGCAGCCAGTTTTCGCTGCGCAGACGCAGATGGTTTCGCTGCGCAGACGCAGCCAGTTTTTCTTCGCAGACGCAGAAGGTTTCGCTATGCAGACGCAGCATATTTAGCTGCGCAGATGCAGCCAGTTTGCGCATGATGCAGCCAGTTTCGCTGCGCAGATGCAGCCAGTTTCGCTGCGCTGACGCAACCGGTTTCACTGCGCAGACGCAGCCAGTTTAGCTGAGCAGACGCAGCCGGTTTCGCTGCGCAGATGCAGCCAGTTTCGCTGCGCAGATGCAGCTGGTTTCGCTGCGCAGACGCAGCCGGTTTCGCTGCGCAGACGCAGCCAGTTTTTCTTTGCAGACGCAGAAGGTTTCGCTATGCAGACGCAGCATATTTAGCTGCGCAGATGCAGCCAGTTTCGCTCTGCGCATATGCAGCCGGTTTCGAAGCCCAGACGCAGCCAGTTTCACTGCGCAGAAGCAGCCGGTTTAGCTGCGCAGACGCAGCCGGTTTCACTGCGCAGAAGCATCCAGTTTAGCTGAGCAGATGCAACCGGTTTCGCTGCGCAGATGCATCCGCTTTCGCTGCGCAGATGCAGCCAGTTTCGCTGCGCTGACGCAGCCGGTTTCTGCTGCGCAGACGCAGCCAGTTTCGCTGCGCAGACGCAGCAGGTTTCGCTGCGCAGATGCAGCCGTTTCGCTGCGCAGATGCAGCCAGTTTTTCTGCGCAGATGCAGCCGGTTTCGCAGCGCAGATGCAGCCAGTTTCGCTGCGCAGACGCAGCCAGTTTTAGCTGCGCAGATGCAGCCAGTTTCGCTGCGCAGACGCAGCCAGGTTTCGCGCAGATGCAGCCGGTTTCGCTGCGCAGACGCAGCCGGTTTCGCTGCGCAGATGCAGCCAGTTTCGCTGCGCAGACGCAGAAGGTTTCGCTGCGCAGACGCAGCCAGTTTAGCTGCGCAGATGCAGCCAGTTTCGCTGCGCAGATGCAGCCGGTTTCGCTGCGCAGATGCAGCCAGTTTCACTGCGCAGAAGCAGCCGGTTTTGCAGCCAGTATCACTGCAGAGAAGCATCCGGTTTAGCGCAGATGCAACCGGTTTCAGATGCAGACGCGGTTTTGCTGCGCAGATGCAGCCGGTTTCAATGCGCAGATGCAGCCAGTTTCGCTGCGCAGACGCAGCTGGTTTTGCAGCGCAGACGCAGATGGTTTCGCTGCGCAGACGCAGCCAGTTTTTCTTTGCAGACGCAGAAGGTTTCGCTATGCAGACGCAGCATATTTAGCTGCGCAGATGCAGCCAGTTTCGCTCCGCATATGCAGCCGGTTTCGAAGCCCTGACGCAGCCAGTGTCACTACACAGAAGCATCCAGTTTAGCTGAGCAGATGCAACCGGTTTCAGATGCGCAGATGCATCCGCTTTCGCTGCGCAGATGCAGCCAGTTTCACTGAGCAGACGCAGCTGGTTTCGCTGCGCAGACGCAACCGGTTTCGCTGCGCAGACGCAGCCAGTTTCGCAGCGCAGACGCAAGGTTTCGCTGCGCAGACGCAGCCAGTTTCGCTTTGCAGATGCAGCGGGTTTCGCTGCGCAGATGCAGCCGGTTTCGCTCGCAGATGCATGCAGCAGGTTTCGCTGCGCAGATGCAGCCGGTTTCTGCGCAGCCAGTTTCAGCTGCAGATGCAGCCAGTTTCGCTGCGCAGATGCAGCCGGTTTCGCAGCAGACGCAGCCGGTTTCACTGCGCAGACGCAGCCAGTTTAGCTGCGCAGATGCAGAAGGTTTCGCTATGCAGACGCAGCATATTTAGCTGCGCAGATGCAGCCAGTTTCGCTCCGCATATGCAGCCGGTTTCGAAGCCCAGACGCAGCCAGTTTCGCTGCGCAGAGCTGCGCAAGCAACCGGTTTAGCTGCGCAGATGCAGCCGGTTTCGCAGACGCAGCAGCCAGGTCAGAAGCAGCCAGCTGAGCAGATGCAGCTGCGCAGATGCAGCTAGTTTCGCTCTGCATATGCAGCGGGTTTTGCAGATGCATCCGCTTTCGCTGCGCAGATGCAGCCAATTTCGCTGCGCTGACGCAACCGGTTTCACTGCGCAGACGCAGCCAGTTTTTCTTTGCAGACGCAGAAGGTTTCGCTATGCAGACGCAGCATATTTAGCTGCGCAGATGCAGCCAGTTTTGCTCCGCATATGCAGCTGGTTTCGAAGCCCAGATGCAGCCAGTATCACTGCAGAGAAGCATCCGGTTTAGCTGAACAGATGCAACCGGTTTCACAGACGCAGAAGGTTTTGCTAAGGAGACGCAGCCGGTTTCAATGCGCAGATGAAGCCAGTTTCACTGAGCAGCTACAGCTGGTTTTGCAGCGCAGAAGAAGATGGTTTCGCTGCGCAGACGCAGCCAGTTTTTCTTTGCAGACGCAGAAGGTTTCGCTATGCAGACGCAGCATATTTAGCTGCGCAGATGCAGCCAGTTTCGCTCCGCATATGCAGCCGGTTTCGAAGCCCTGACGCAGCCAGTGTCACTACACAGAAGCATCCAGTTTAGCTGAGCAGATGCAACCGGTTTCGATGCGCAGATGCATCCGCTTTCGCTGCGCAGATGCAGCCAATTTCGCTGCGCTGACGCAACCGGTTTCACTGCGCAGACGCAGCCAGTTTCGCTGCGCAGAGCAGCAGCTGGTTTCGCTGCGCAGATGCAGATGGTTTCGCTGCGCAGATGCAGCCAGTTTCGCTGCGCAGATGCAGCCGGTTTCGCTGCGCAGACGCAGCCGGTTTCGCTGCGCAGACGCAGCCAGTTTTTCTTTGCAGACGCAGAAGGTTTCGCTATGCAGACGCAGCATATTTAGCTGCGCAGATGCAGCCAGTTTCGCTCCGCATATGCAGCCGGTTTCGAAGCGCAGACGCAGCCAGTTTAGCTGCGCAGATGCAGCCAGTTTAGCTGCGCAGATGCAGCCGGTTTTGCAGCAGCTGCGCAGATGCAGCCAGTTTCGCTGCGCAGATGCAGCCGGTTTCGATGCAGATGCAGCCAGTTTCGCTGCGCAGACGCAGCCGGTTTCGCTGCGCAGACGCAGCCGGTTTCGCTGCGCAGACGCAGCCAGTTTCGCTGCGCAGACGCAGAAGGTTTCGCTACGCAGACGCAGCATATTTAGCTGCGCAGATGCAGCCAGTTTCGCTCCGCATATGCAGCCAGCTTTCGCTGCGCAGATGCAGCAGTTTCGCTGCGCAGATGCAGCCGGTTTCGCTACGCAGCATATGCAGCTGAGCAGATGCAGCCGGTTTCGCAGATGCAGCCAGTTTCGCTGCGCAGACGCAGCCGGTTTCGCTGCGCAGACGCAGCCAGTTTCGCTGCGCAGACGCAGCCGGTTTCGCTGCGCAGACGCAGCCAGTTTAGCTATGCAGACGCAGCCATTTTTTTAGCTGCGCAGATGCAGCCAGTTTTGCGCAGATGCAGCCAGTTTCGCTGCGCAGATGCAGCCGGTTTTGCGCAGATGCATCCAGTTTCGCTGCGCAGATGCAGCTGGTTTCGCTGCGCAGACGCAACCGGTTTCGCTGCGCAGACGCAGCCAGTTTTTCTTTGCAGACGCAGAAGGTTTCGCTATGCAGACGCAGCATATTTAGCTGCGCAGATGCAGCCAGTTTCGCTCCGCATATGCAGCCGGTTTCGAAGCCCAGACGCAGCCAGTTTCACTGCGCAGAAGCATCCAGTTTAGCTGCGCAGATGCAACCGGTTTCTGCGCAGACGCAGCCGGTTTCGCTGCGCAGACGCAGCCGGTTTCGCTGCGCAGATGCAGCCGGTTTCGCTGCGCAGATGCAGCCGGTTTCGCTGCGCAGATGCAGCGCAGACGTTTCACTGCGCAGACGCAGCCAGTTTAGCTGCGCAGATGCAGCCGGTTTCGCTGCGCAGACGCAGCCAGTTTCGCTGCGCAGATGCAGCCAGTTTCGCTGCGCAGATGCAGCCGGTTTCGCTGCGCAGATGCAGCCAGTTTAGCTGCGCAGATGCAGCCAGTTTCGCTGCGCAGATGCAACCGGTTTCGCAGCCAGTGCAGCAGCAGCATCCAGTTTAGCTGCGCAGATGCAGCCGGTTTCGCTGCGCAGATGCAGCCAGTTTCGCTGCGCAGATGCAGCCGGTTTCGCTGCGCAGACGCAACCGGTTTCGCTGCGCAGACGCAGCCAGTTTCGCTGCGCAGACGCAGCCGGTTTCGCTGCGCAGATGCAGCCAGTTTCGCTGCGCAGATGCAGCCGGTTTCGCTGCGCAGACGCAGCCAGTTTAGCTGCGCAGATGCAGCCGGTTCGCTGCGCAGATGCAGCCAGTTTCGCTGCGCAGACGCAGCCAGTTTCGCTACGCAGACGCATCCAGTTTAGCTGCGCAGATGCAGCCAGTTTCGCTGCGCAGATGCAGCCGGTTTCGCTGCGCAGATGCAGCCAGTTTCGCTGCGCAGATGCAGCCAGTTTCGCTGCGCAGATGCAGCCGGTTTCGCTGCGCAGACGCAGCCAGTTTCAGCTGCGCAGACGCAGCCAGTTTAGCTGACGCAGCAGATGCAGCCGGTTTCGCAGACGCAGCATAGTTTCGCTGCGCTGCATCCAGTTTAGCTGCAGATGCAACCGGTTTTGCGCAGATGCATCCGCTTTCGCTGCGCAGATGCAGCCAATTTCGCTGCGCAGACGCAACCGGTTTCACTGCGCAGACGCAGCCAGTTTTTCTTTGCAGACGCAGAAGGTTTCGCTATGCAGACGCAGCATATTTAGCTGCGCAGATGCAGCCAGTTTTGCTCCGCATATGCAGCTGGTTTCGAAGCCCAGATGCAGCAAGTATGACTGCAGAGAAGCATCCGGTTTAGCTGAACAGATGCAACCGGTTTCACAGACGCAGAAGGTTTTGCTAAGGAGACGCAGCCGGTTTCAATGCGCAGATGAAGCCAGTTTCACTGAGCAGCTACAGCTGGTTTTGCAGCGCAGAAGAAGATGGTTTCGCTGCGCAGACGCAGCCAGTTTTTCTTTGCAGACGCAGAAGGTTTCGCTATGCAGACGCAGCATATTTAGCTGCGCAGATGCAGCCAGTTTCGCTCCGCATATGCAGCCGGTTTCGAAGCCCAGACGCAGCCAGTGTCACTACACAGAAGCATCCAGTTTAGCTGAGCAGATGCAACCGGTTTCGATGCGCAGATGCGGTTTCCGCTTTCGCAGACGCAGCCGGTTTCGCTGCGCAGATGCAGCCAGTTTCGCTGCGCAGCTGCAGCCAGTTTCGCTTCGCAGATGCAGCTGGTTTTAGCGCAGAGCAGATGGTTTCGCTGCGCAGACGCAGCCAGTTTTTTTCGCAGCGCAGACGCAGAAGGTTTCGCTGCGCAGACGCAGCCAGTTTAGCTTTGCAGATGCAGAAGGTTTCGCTATGCAGACGCAGCCAGTTTAGCTGCGCAGATGCAGCCAGTTTCGCTGCGCAGATGCAGCCGGTTTCGCTGCGCAGACGCAGCCAGTTTCGCTGCGCAGATGCAGCCAGTTTAGCTGCGCAGATGCAACCGGTTTCGCTGCGCAGATGCAGCCAGTTTCGCTGCGCAGACGCAGCCGGTTTCGCTGCGCAGACGCAGCCAGTTTCGCTGCGCAGATGCAGCCAGTTTCGCTGCGCAGATGCAGACCAGTTTCGCTGCGCAGATGCAGCCAGTTTCGCTGCGCAGATGCAGCCGGTTTCGCTGCGCAGATGCAGCCAGTTTCGCTGCGCAGATGCAGCCGGTTTCGCTGCGCAGACGCAACCGGTTTCGCTGCGCAGACGCAGCCATTTTCTTTGCAGACGCAGAAGGTTTCGCTATGCAGACGCAGCATATGCAGCCAGTTTCGCTGCGCAGATGCAGCCGGTTTCGCTGCGCAGATGCAGCCGGTTTCGCTGCGCAGACGCAGCCAGTTTCAGCAGAGAGCATCCGGTTTAGCTGCGCAGATGCAACCGGTTTTTCGCAGACGCAGAAGGTTTCGCTATGCAGATGCAGCCGGTTTTGCGCAGATGCAGCCAGTTTCGCTGCGCAGATGCAGCTGGTTTCGCTGCGCAGAGCAGCCAGTTTTCGCAGCAGACGCAGCCGGTTTCGCTGCGCAGACGCAGCCAGTTTTCGCTTTGCAGACGCAGAAGGTTTCGCTATGCAGACGCAGCATATTTAGCTGCGCAGATGCAGCCAGTTTCGCTGCGCAGATGCAGCCGGTTTCGCTGCGCAGATGCAGCCAGTTTCACTGCGCAGACGCAGCTGCGCAGAAGCAGCCGGTTTAGCTGCGCAGATGCAGCCAGTTTCACTGCAGATGCAGCCGGTTTTGCTAAGCAGATGCAGCGGTTTCAATGCGCAGATGATGCATCCGCTTTCGCTGCGCAGATGCAGCCAATTTCGCTGCGCAGACGCAACCGGTTTCACTGCGCAGACGCAGCCAGTTTTTCTTTGCAGACGCAGAAGGTTTCGCTATGCAGACGCAGCATATTTAGCTGCGCAGATGCAGCCAGTTTCGCTCCGCATATGCAGCCGGTTTCGAAGCCCAGACGCAGCCAGTTTCACTGCACAGAAGCATCCAGTTTAGCTGAGCAGATGCAAGATGCGCAGATGCATCCGCTTTCGCTGCGCAGATGCAGCCGGTTTCGCTGCGCAGACGCAGCCGGTTTCGCTGCGCAGACGCAGCCAGTTTCACTGCGCAGCGCAGCAGCGCAGACGCAGATGGTTTCGCTGCGCAGATGCAGCCAGTTTCGCTTTGCAGATGCAGCCGGTTTCGCTGCGCAGATGCAGCCAGTTTCGCTGCGCAGATGCAGCCAGTTTCGCTGCGCAGATGCAGCCAGTTTCGCTTTGCAGCCGATGCAGACGCAGCCGGTTTCGCTGCGCAGACGCAGCCAGTTTCGCTGCGCAGATGCAGCCGGTTTCGCTGCGCAGACGCAGCCGGTTTCGCTGCGCAGACGCAGCCAGTTTCGCTGCGCAGACGCAGCCAGTTTCGCTGCGCAGACGCAGCCGGTTTCGCTGCGCAGATGCAGCCAGTTTCGCTGCGCAGATGCAGCCAGTTTCGCTGCGCAGATGCAGCCGGTTTCGAAGCCCAGAAGCAGCCAGTATCACTGCGCAGAAGCATCCGGTTTAGCTGAACAGATGCAACCGTTTTTCTGCGCAGACGCAGAAGGTTTTGCTAAGGAGACGCAGCCGGTTTCAATGCGCAGATGCAGCCAGTTTCACTGCGCAGATGCAGCTGGTTTTGCTGCGCAGAAGCAGATGGTTTCGCTGCGCAGACGCAGCCAGTTTTTCTGCGCAGACGCAGCCAGGTTTCGCAGATGCAGGTTTCGCATGCAGACGCAGCATATTTAGCTGCGCAGATGCTCCGCATATGCAGCCGGTTTGCAGATGCAGCCAGTTTCGCTGCGCAGATGCAGCCGGTTTCGCTGCGCAGATGCAGCCGGTTTCGAAGCGCAGACAGCAGCCAGTTTCGCTGCGCAGATGCATCCAGTTTAGCTGAGCAGATGCAACCGGTTTCGCTGCGCAGATGCATCCGGTTTCGCTGCGCAGATGCAGCCAGTTTCGCTGCGCAGACGCAGCCGGTTTCGCTGCGCAGACGCAGCCAGTTTTTCTTCGCAGACGCAGAGGTTTCGCTGCGCAGCAGCCAGTTTAGCTGCGCAGATGCAGCCAGTTTCGCTCTGCAGATGCAGCCGGGTTTTGCAGAGTTTGCAGCCGGTTTCGCTGCGCAGATGCAGCCAGTTTCGCTGCGCAGATGCAGCCGGTTTCGCTGCGCAGACGCAACCGGTTTCACTGCGCAGACGCAGCCAGTTTTTCTTTGCAGACGCAGAAGTTTCGCTATGCAGACGCAGCATATTTAGCTGCGCAGATGCAGCCAGTTTCGCTCCGCATATGCAGCCGGTTTCGAAGCCCAGACGCAGCCAGTTTCACTGCACAGAAGCATCCAGTTTAGCTGAGCAGATGCAACCGGTTTCGATGCGCAGATGCATCCGGTTTCGCTGCGCAGATGCAGCCGGTTTCGCTGCGCAGACGCAGCCGGTTTCGCTGCGCAGACGCAGCCAGTTTTGCTTCGCAGAAGCAGAGCATGGTTTCGCTGCGCAGACGCAGCCAGTTTAGCTGCGCAGATGCAGCCAGTTTCGCTATGCATATGCAGCCGGTTTCGCTGCGCAGATGCAGCCAGTTTCGCTGCGCAGATGCAGCCGGTTTCGCTGCGCAGATGCAGCCGGTTTCACTGCGCAGACGCAGCCAGTTTCGCTTTGCAGACGCAGAAGGTTTCGCTATGCAGACGCAGCCGGTTTCGCTGCGCAGCTGCGCAGATGCAGCCAGCAGATGCTCCGCATATGCAGCCGGTTTCGAAGCGCAGACGCAGCCAGTTTCACTGCGCAGATGCAGCATCCAGTTTAGCTGAGCAGATGCAACGCCGGTTTCGCTGCGCAGATGCAGCCGGTTTCGCTTGCAGATGCAGACGCAGAAGGTTTCGCTGCGCAGATGCAGCCGGTTTCGCTGCGCAGATGCAGCCAGTTTCGCTGCGCAGATGCAGCTGGTTTCGCAGCGCAGAAGCAGCCAGTTTCGCTGCGCAGACGCAGCCAGTTTTCGCTGCAGACGCAGCCGGTTTCGCTATGCAGACGCAGCCAGTTTCGCTGCGCAGATGCAGAAGGTTTCGCTATGCAGACGCAGCCGGTTTAGCTGCGCAGATGCAGCCAGTTTCGCTGCGCAGATGCAGCCGGTTTCGCTGCAGCAGACGCAGCCAGTTTAGCTGAGCAGATGCAGCCGGTTTCGCTGCGCAGATGCATCCGGTTTCGCTGCGCAGATGCAGCCAGTTTCGCTGCGCTGACGCAACCGGTTTCACTGCGCAGACGCAGCCAGTTTTTCTTCGCAGACGCAGAAGGTTTCGCTATGCAGACGCAGCATATTTAGCTGCGCAGATGCAGCCAGTTTCGCTCCGCATATGCAGCCGGTTTTGCAGCGCAGATGCAGCCAGTTTCGCTGCGCAGATGCAGCCAGTTTCGCTGCGCAGATGCAACCAGTTTAGCTGCGCAGATGCATCCAGGTTTCGCTGCGCAGATGCAACCGGTTTCGATGCGCGGATGCATCCGCTTTCGCTGCGCAGATGCAGCCAGTTTCGCTGCGCAGACGCAACCGGTTTCACTGCGCAGACGCAGCCAGTTTTTCTTTGCAGACGCAGAAGGTTTCGCTATGCAGACGCAGCATATTTAGCTGCGCAGATGCAGCCAGTTTTGCTCCGCATATGCAGCTGGTTTCGAAGCCCAGACGCAGCCAGTATCACTGCAGAGAAGCATCCGGTTTAGCTGAACAGATGCAACCGGTTTCACAGACGCAGAAGGTTTTGCTAAGGAGACGCAGCCGGTTTCAATGCGCAGATGAAGCCAGTTTCACTGAGCAGCTACAGCTGGTTTTGCAGCGCAGAAGAAGATGGTTTCGCTGCGCAGACGCAGCCAGTTTTTCTTTGCAGACGCAGAAGGTTTCGCTATGCAGACGCAGCATATTTAGCTGCGCAGATGCAGCCAGTTTCGCTCCGCATATGCAGCCGGTTTCGAAGCCCTGACGCAGCCAGTGTCACTACACAGAAGCATCCAGTTTAGCTGAGCAGATGCAACCGGTTTCGCTGCGCGGATGCATCCGCTTTCGCTGCGCAGATGCAGCCAATTTCGCTGCGCTGACGCAACCGGTTTCACTGCGCAGACGCAGCACGCAGCCGGTTTCGCAGACGCAGACGCAGCAGCTGCGCAGACGCAGCCAGTTTTAGCTGCGCAGATGCAGCAGCATATTTAGCTGCGCAGATGCAGCCAGTTTCGCTCCGCATGCAGCGGGTTTTCGCTGCGCAGATGCATCCGGTTTCGCTGCGCAGATGCAGCCAGTTTCACTGCGCAGATGCAGCCAGTTTCGCTGCGCAGACGCAGCCGGTTTCGCTGCGCAGACGCAGCCAGTTTAGCTGCGCAGATGCAGCCAGTTTTGCTGCGCAGAAGCAGAAGGTTTCGCTATGCAGACGCAGCCTGTTTAGCTGCGCAGATGCAGCCAGTTTCGCTGCGCAGATGCAGCCGGTTTCGCTGCGCGCAGACGCAGCCAGTGTCACTACGCAGACGCAGCCAGTTTAGCTGCGCAGATGCAGCCAGTTTCGCTCCGCAGATGCAGCCGGTTTCGCTGCGCAGATGCAGCCAGTTTCGCTGCGCAGATGCAGCCGGTTTCGCTGCGCAGACGCAGCCAGTTTCACTGCACAGAAGCATCCAGTTTAGCTGAGCAGATGCAACCGGTTTCGCTGCGCGGATGCATCCGGTTTCGCTGCGCAGATGCAGCCAATTTCGCTGCGCTGACGCAACCGGTTTCTGCTCAGACGCAGCCAGTTTTTCTTCGCAGACGCAGACGCAGCATATTTAGCTGCGCAGATGCAGCTAGTTTCGCTCTGCATATGCAGCGGGTTTTGCAGATGCATCCGCTTTCGCTGCGCAGATGCAGGCAATTTCGCTGCGCTCACGCAACCGGTTTCACTGCGCAGACGCAGCCAGTTTTTCTTTGCAGACGCAGAAGGTTTCGCTATGCAGACGCAGCATATTTAGCTGCGCAGATGCAGCCAGTTTTGCTCCGCATATGCAGCTGGTTTCGAAGCCCAGATGCAGCCAGTATCACTGCAGAGAAGCATCCGGTTTAGCTGAACAGATTCAACCGGTTTCACAGACGCAGAAGGTTTTGCTAAGGAGACGCAGCCGGTTTCAATGCGCAGATGAAGCCAGTTTCACTGAGCAGCTACAGCTGGTTTTGCAGCGCAGAAGAAGATGGTTTCGCTGCGCAGACGCAGCCAGTTTTTCTTTGCAGACGCAGAAGGTTTCGCTATGCAGACGCAGCATATTTAGCTGCGCAGATGCAGCCAGTTTCGCTCCGCATATGCAGCCGGTTTCGAAGCCCTGACGCAGCCAGTGTCACTACACAGAAGCATCCAGTTTAGCTGAGCAGATGCAACCGGTTTCGATGCGCAGATGCATCCGCTTTCGCTGCGCAGATGCAGCCAATTTCGCTGCGCTGACGCAACCGGTTTCACTGCGCAGACGCAGCCAGTTTTTCTTCGCAGACGCAGAAGGTTTCGCTGTGCAGATGCAGCATAGTTTCGCTGCAGCAGCAGCATCCGCAGCTGCGCAGATGCAGCCAGTTTCGCTGCGCAGATGCAGAAGGTTTCGCTGCGCAGACGCAGCCTGTTTCGCTGCGCAGATGCAGCCAGTTTCGCTGCGCAGATGCAGCCGGTTTTGCGCAGACGCAGCCAGAGCTGCGCAGATGCAGGTTTCGCTGCGCAGATGCAGCCGGTTTCGCTGCGCAGATGCAGCCAGTTTCGCTGCGCAGATGCAGTTTCGCTGAGCAGATGCAGCTGGTTTCGCTGCGCAGACGCAACCGGTTTCACTGCGCAGACGCAGCCAGTTTTTCTTTGCAGACGCAGAAGGTTTCGCTATGCAGACGCAGCATATTTAGCTGCGCAGATGCAGCCAGTTTCGCTCCGCATATGCAGCCGGTTTCGAAGCCCAGACGCAGCCAGTTTCGCTGCGCAGATGCAGCCAGTTTAGCTGCGCAGATGCAGCCGGTTTCGCAGCGCAGATGCAGACGCAGCCAGTTTTTCGCTGCGCAGATGCAGCCAGTTTCGCTGCGCAGATGCAGCCGGTTTCGCTGCGCAGACGCAGGTTTAGCTGCGCAGATGCAGCCAGTTTCGCTGCGCAGATGCAGGTTTCGCAGCAGTTGCAGCCAGTTTGCTGCGCAGACGCAGCCAGTTTCGCGCAGCGCAGACGCAGCCGGTTTAGCTGCGCAGATGCAGCCAGTTTCGCTGCGCAGATGCAGCCGGTTTTGCGCAGATGCATCCGCTTTTCGCTGCGCAGATGCAGCCGGTTTCGCTGCGCAGACGCAACCGGTTTCGCTGCGCAGACGCAGCCAGTTTTTCTTTGCAGACGCAGAAGGTTTCGCTATGCAGACGCAGCATATTTAGCTGCGCAGATGCAGCCAGTTTCGCTGCGCAGATGCAGCCGGTTTCGAAGCCCAGACGCAGCCAGTTTCACTGCGCAGAAGCATCCGGTTTAGCTGCGCAGATGCAGCCAGTTTCGCTGCGCAGATGCAGCCGGTTTCGCTGCAGATGCAGCCGGTTTCGCTGCGCAGATGCAGCCAGTTTCGCTGCGCAGATGCAGCTGGTTTCGCAGCGCAGACGCAGTTTCGCTGCGCAGACGCAGCCAGTTTCGCTGCGCAGACGCAGCCGGTTTCGCTGCGCAGACGCAGCAGGTTTCGCTGCGCAGATGCAGCCAGTTTAGCTGCGCAGATGCAGCCAGGTTTCGCTGCGCAGATGCAGCCGGTTTCGCTGCGCAGATGCAGCCAGTTTCGCTGCGCAGAAGCAGCAGCCGGTTTCGCTGACGCAGCAGATGCAGCCGGTTTCGCAGCCAGCGCAGCCAGAGCTGCGCAGCCAGTTTTCGCTGCGCGAGAAGGTTTCGCTAAGCAGACGCAGCAGACAGCTGCGCAGTTGCAGCCAGTTTGCGCAGATGCAGCCGGTTTCGCTGCGCAGATGCAGCCGGTTTCGCTGCGCAGATGCAGCCAGTTTCGCACTGCGCAGACGCAGAGCTTCGCAGACGCAGACGCAGCCAGTTTTTCTTTGCAGACGCAGAAGGTTTCGCTATGCAGACGCAGCCGGTTTAGCTGCGCAGATGCAGCCAGTTTCGCTCCGCATATGCAGCCGGTTTCGAAGCGCAGACGCAGCCAGTATCACTGCACAGAAGCATCCGGTTTAGCTGAGCAGATGCAACCGGTTTCGCTATGCAGACAGCAGGTTTCGCTGCGCAGATGCAGCCAGTTTCGCTGCGCAGATGCAGCCGGTTTCGCTGCGCAGACGCAGCCGGTTTCGCTGCGCAGAAGCAGATGGTTTCGCAGCGCAGACGCAGCCAGTTTCGCTGCGCAGACGCAGAAAGACGCAGCGCAGCTGCAGATGCAGCCAGTTTAGCTGCGCAGATGCAGCCAGTTTCGCTCCGCATATGCAGCGGGTTTCGCAGCCCAGATGCAGCCAGTTTCGCTGCACAGATGCATCCAGTTTCGCAGCAGATGCAGCCGGTTTTTGCGCAGATGCATCCAGTTTCGCTGCGCAGATGCAGCCGGTTTCGCTGCGCTGACGCAACCGGTTTCACTGCGCAGACGCAGCCAGTTTTTTTCGCAGACGCAGAAGGTTTCGCTATGCAGACGCAGCATATTTAGCTGCGCAGATGCAGCCAGTTTCGCTCCGCATATGCAGCCGGTTTCGAAGCCCTGACGCAGCCAGTGTCACTACACAGAAGCATCCAGTTTAGCTGAGCAGATGCAACCGGTTTCGATGCGCGGATGCATCCGCTTTCGCTGCGCAGATGCAGCCAATTTCGCTGCGCTGACGCAACCGGTTTCACTGCTCAGACGCAGCCAGTTTTTCTTCGCAGACGCAGCCATGGTTCTGCGCGCACGCACGCAGCCAGTTTTTCTTGGCAGACGCAGAAGGTTTCTCTATACAGACGCAGCATATTTAGCTGCTCAGATGCAGCCAGTTTTGCTCCGCATATAGCTGGTTTCGAAGCCCAGATGCAGCCAGTATCACTGCAGAGAAGCATCCGGTTTAGCTGAACAGATGCAACCGGTTTCACAGACGCAGAAGGTTTTGCTAAGGAGATGCAGCCGGTTTCAATGCGCAGATGAAGCCATTTTCACTGAGCAGCTACAGCTGGTTTTTGCAGCGCAGCGCAGAAGATGGTTTCGATGCGCAGACGCAGCCAGTTTTTCTTTGCAGACGCAGAAGGTTTCGCTATGCAGACGCAGCATATTTAGCTGCGCAGATGCAGCCAGTTTCGCTCCGCATATGCAGCCGGTTTCGAAGCCCTGACGCAGCCAGTGTCACTACACAGAAGCATCCAGTTTAGCTGAGCAGATGCAACCGGTTTCGATGCGCAGATGCATCCGCTTTCGCTGCGCAGATGCAGCCAATTTCGCTGCGCTGACGCAACCGGTTTCTGCGCAGACGCAGCCAGTTTTTCTGCGCAGACGCAGATGGTTTCGCTGCGCAGACGCAGCCAGTTTTTCTTTGCAGACGCAGAAGGTTTCGCTATGCAGACGCAGCCAGTTTAGCTGCGCAGATGCAGCCAGTTTCGCTGCGCAGATGCAGCCGGTTTCGATGCGCAGACGCAGCCAGTTTCGCTGCGCAGATGCAGCCAGTTTAGCTGAGCAGATGCAACCGGTTTCGCTGCGCAGATGCAGCCAGTTTCGCTGCGCTGATGCAACCGGTTTCGCTGCGCAGATGCAGCCGGTTTCGCTGCGCAGACGCAGACGCAGTTTCGCTGCGCAGACGCAGCCGCAGACGCTGCGCAGATGCAGCCAGTTTCGCTGCGTAGATGCAGCCAATTTAGCTGCGCAGATGCAGCCGGTTTAGCTGAGCAGATGCAGCCGGTTTCGCTGCGCGGATGCATCCGCTTTCGCTGCGTAGATGCAGCCGGTTTCGCTGCGCAGACGCAGCCGGTTTCGCTGCCGGTTTCGCTGCGCAGACGCAGCCAGTTTAGCTGCGCAGACGCAGAAGGTTTCGCTATGCAGACGCAGCCGGTTTAGCTGCGCAGATGCAGCCAGTTTCGCTCCGCATATGCAGCCGGTTTCGAAGAGCAGATGCAGCCAGTTTCGCTGCGCAGATGCATCCAGTTTAGCTGCGCAGATGCAACCGGTTTTCTGCGCAGACGCGGTTTCGCTGCGCAGACGCAGCCGGTTTCGCTGCGCAGACGCAGCCAGTTTCGCAGATGCAGCTGGTTTCGCTGCGCAGACGCAGATGGTTTCGCTGCGCAGACGCAGCCAGTTTTTCTTGCGCAGACGCAGAAGGTTTCGCTATGCAGACGCAGCCAGGTTTAGCTGCGCAGACGCAGCCAGTTTCGCTATGCAGACGCAGCAGGTTTCGCTATGCAGACGCAGCAGCAGATGCAGCCAGTTTTGCTCCGCATATGCAGCTGGTTTCGAAGCCCAGATGCAGCCAGTATCACTGCAGAGAAGCATCCGGTTTAGCTGAACAGATGCAACCGGTTTCACAGACGCAGAAGGTTTTGCTAAGGAGACGCAGCCGGTTTCAATGCGCAGATGCAGCCAGTTTCACTGAGCAGCTGCGCAGCTGGTTTCGCAGAAGCAGCAGATGGTTTCGCTGCGCAGAAGATGGTTTCGCTGCGCAGACGCAGCCAGTTTTTCTTTGCAGACGCAGAAGGTTTCGCAGATGCAGACGCAGCTGCGCAGATGCAGCAGATGCAGCCAGTTTCGCTCCGCATATGCAGCCGGTTTCGAAGCCCTGACGCAGCCAGTGTCACTACACAGAAGCATCCAGTTTAGCTGAGCAGATGCAACCGGTTTCGATGCGCAGATGCATCCGCTTTCGCTGCGCAGATGCAGCCGGTTTCGCTGCGCAGATGCAGCCAATTTCGCTGCGCTGACGCAACCGGTTTCGCTGCGCAGACGCAGCCAGTTTTTTGCGCAGACGCAGCCAGTTTTTCGCTGCAGCAGACGCAGGTTTCGCTATGCAGACGCAGCATATTTAGCTGCGCAGATGCAGCCAGTTTCGCTCCGCATATGCAGCCGGTTTCGCTGCAGATGCAGCCAGTTTCACTGCAGAAGCATCCGGTTTAGCTGCGCAGATGCAACCGGTTTCGCTGCGCAGACGCAGAAGGTTTTGCTAAGGAGACGCAGCCGGTTTCAATGCGCAGATGCAGCCAGTTTCACTGCGCAGCTGCAGCTGGTTTTCGCTGCGCAGACGCAGATGGTTTCGCTGCGCAGACGCAGCCAGTTTTTCTTTGCAGACGCAGAAGGTTTCGCTATGCAGACGCAGCATATTTAGCTGCGCAGATGCAGCCAGTTTTGCTCCGCATATGCAGCTGGTTTTGAAGCCCAGATGCAGCCAGTATCACTGCACAGAAGCATCCAGTTTAGCTAGCTGAGCAGATGCAACCGGTTTCACAGACGCAGAAGGTTTTGCTAAGGAGACGCAGCCGGTTTCAATGCGCAGATGAAGCCAGTTTCACTGAGAGCAGCTGGTTTTGCAGCGCAGAAGAAGATGTTTCGCAGCGCAGACGCAGCCAGTTTTTCTGGTTTCGCTGCGCAGACGCAGCCAGTTTTTCTTTGCAGACGCAGAAGGTTTCGCTATGCAGACGCAGCATATTTAGCTGCGCAGATGCAGCCAGTTTCGCTGCGCATATGCAGCCGGTTTCGAAGCCGCAGACGCAGCCAGTTTCACTGCAGAGAAGCATCCGGTTTAGCTGCGCAGATGCAGCCGGTTTCGCACAGCAGATGCAGCCGGTTTAGCTAAGCAGATGCAGCCGGTTTCAATGCGCAGATGCATCCAGTTTCGCTGCGCAGATGCAGCTGGTTTCGCTGCGCAGACGCAACCGGTTTCACTGCGCAGACGCAGCCAGTTTTTCTTTGCAGACGCAGAAGGTTTCGCTATGCAGACGCAGCAATTAGCTGCGCAGATGCAGCCAGTTTTGCTCCGCATATGCATATGCAGCTGGGTTTCGCTGCCCAGATGCAGCCAGTTTCACTGCACAGAAGCATCCAGTTTAGCTGAGCAGATGCAACCGGTTTCACAGACGCAGAAGGTTTTGCTAAGGAGACGCAGCCGGTTTCAATGCGCAGATGAAGCCAGTTTCACTGAGCAGCTACAGCTGGTTTTGCAGCGCAGAAGAAGATGGTTTCGCTGCGCAGACGCAGCCAGTTTTTCTTTGCAGACGCAGAAGGTTTCGCTATGCAGACGCAGCATATTTAGCTGCGCAGATGCAGCCAGTTTCGCTCCGCATATGCAGCCGGTTTCGAAGCCCTGACGCAGCCAGTGTCACTACACAGAAGCATCCAGTTTAGCTGAGCAGATGCAACCGGTTTCGATGCGCAGATGCATCCGCTTTCGCTGCGCAGATGCAGCCAATTTCGCTGCGCTGCGCTGACGCAACCGGTTTGCGCTGCGCAGACGCAGCCAGTTTTTCTTTGCAGACGCAGAAGGTTTCGCTATGCAGACGCAGCATATTTAGCTGCGCAGATGCAGCCAGTTTCGCTCCGCATATGCAGCCGGTTTCGAAGCCCTGACGCAGCCAGTGTCACTACACAGAAGCATCCAGTTTAGCTGAGCAGATGCAACCGGTTTCGATGCGCAGATGCATCCGCTTTCGCTGCGCAGATGCAGCCAATTTCGCTGAGCTGACGCAGCTGCAGCAGAGCAGCCAGTTTTTCTTCGCAGACGCAGACGCAGCATATTTAGCTGCGCAGATGCAGCTAGTTTCGCTCTGCATATGCAGCGGGTTTTGCAGATGCATCCAGTTTCGCTGCGCAGATGCAGCCAATTTCGCTGCGCTGACGCAACCGGTTTCACTGCGCAGACGCAGCCAGTTTTTCTTTGCAGACGCAGAAGGTTTCGCTATGCAGACGCAGCATATTTAGCTGCGCAGATGCAGCGCAGATAGTTTTGCTCCGCATATGCAGCTGGTTTCGAAGCCCAGATGCAGCCAGTATCACTGCAGAGAAGCATCCGGTTTAGCTGAACAGATGCAACCGGTTTCACAGACGCAGAAGGTTTTGCTAAGGAGACGCAGCCGGTTTCAATGCGCAGATGAAGCCAGTTTCACTGAGCAGCTACAGCTGGTTTTGCAGCGCAGAAGAAGATGGTTTCGCTGCGCAGACGCAGCCAGTTTTTCTTTGCAGACGCAGAAGGTTTCGCTATGCAGACGCAGCATATTTAGCTGCGCAGATGCAGCCAGTTTCGCTCCGCATATGCAGCCGGTTTCGAAGCCCTGACGCAGCCAGTGTCACTACACAGAAGCATCCAGTTTAGCTGAGCAGATGCAACCGGTTTCGCTGCGCAGATGCAGCCAGTTTCGCTGCGCAGATGCAGAGTTTCGCTGCATGCAGCCGGTTTTTCTGCGCAGATGCAGCAGCTGCGCAGATGCAGCCGGTTTCGCTGCGCAGATGCAGCCAGATTGTTTCGCTGCGCAGACGCAGCATATTTAGCTGCGCAGATGCAGCCAGTTTCGCTGCGCAGACGCAGCCGGTTTCGCTGCGCAGACGCAGCCAGTTTCGCTTCGCAGTTTTTCTTCGCAGCACGCAGCTGCAGCAGCATGCATTTAGCTGCGCAGATGCAGCTAGTTTCGCTCTGCAGATGCAGCGGGTTTTGCAGATGCATCCAGTTTCGCTGCGCAGATGCAGCCAGTTTCGCTGCGCTGACGCAACCGGTTTCACTGCGCAGACGCAGCCAGTTTTTCTTTGCAGACGCAGAAGGTTTCGCTATGCAGACGCAGCATATTTAGCTGCGCAGATGCAGCCAGTTTCGCTCCGCATATGCAGCCGGTTTCGAAGCCCAGATGCAGCCAGTTTCACTGCAGAGAAGCATGCGGTTTAGCTGAACAGATGCAACCGGTTTCACAGACGCAGTTTCGCAGACGCAGATCCGTTTCGCTGGAGACGCAGCCGGTTTCAATGCGCAGATGAAGCCAGTTTCACTGAGCAGACGGTTTCGCTGCGCTGCAGATGGTTTCGCTGCGCAGCGCAGCCAGTTTTTGGTTTCGCTGCGCAGACGCAGCCAGTTTTTCATCGCAGACGCAGAAGGTTTCGCTATGCAGACGCAGCATATTTAGCTGCGCAGATGCAGCCAGTTTCGCTCCGCATATGCAGCCGGTTTCGAAGCCCTGACGCAGCCAGTGTCACTACACAGAAGCATCCAGTTTAGCTGAGCAGATGCAACCGGTTTCGCTGCGCAGACGCAGCGGTTTCGCTGCGCAGATGCAGCCGGTTTCGCTGCGCAGGTTTTGCGCAGATGCAGCCGGTTTCGCTGCGCAGATGCAGCCACGCAGATGCAGCAGGTTTTCGCTGCGCAGACGCAACCGGTTTCACTGCGCAGACGCAGCCAGTTTTTCTTCGCAGACGCAGAAGGTTTCGCTATGCAGACGCAGCATATTTAGCTGCGCAGATGCAGCCAGTTTTGCTCCGCATATGCAGCTGGTTTCGAAGCCCAGACGCAGCCAGTATCACTGCAGAGAAGCATCCGGTTTAGCTGAACAGATGCAACCGGTTTCACAGACGCAGAAGGTTTTGCTAAGGAGACGCAGCCGGTTTCAATGCGCAGATGAAGCCAGTTTCACTGAGCAGCTACAGCTGGTTTTGCAGCGCAGAAGAAGATGGTTTCGCTGCGCAGACGCAGCCAGTTTTTCTTTGCAGACGCAGAAGGTTTCGCTATGCAGACGCAGCATATTTAGCTGCGCAGATGCAGCCAGTTTCGCTCCGCATATGCAGCCGGTTTCGAAGCCCTGACGCAGCCAGTATCACTGCACAGAAGCATCCAGTTTAGCTGAGCAGATGCTGAGCAGAGTTTGCTGCGCAGATGCATCCGGTTTCGATGCGCAGATGCAGCATCCGCTTTCGCTGCGCAGATGCAGCCAATTTCGCTGCGCTGACGCAACCGGTTTCTGGTGCGCAGACGCAGCCGCAGACGCAGACGCAGCAGCCGGTTTCACTGCGCAGACGCAGCCAGTTTTTCTTCGCAGACGCAGAAGGTTTCGCTATGCAGACGCAGCATATTTAGCTGCGCAGATGCAGCCAGTTTCGCTCCGCATATGCAGCCGGTTTCGAAGCCCAGACGCAGCCAGTGTCACTACACAGAAGCATCCAGTTTAGCTGAGCAGATGCAACCGGTTTCGCTGCAGCGCAGATGTTTTGCTAAGCAGACGCGCGGTTTCGCTGCGCAGATGCAGCCAATTTCGCTGCGCTCACGCAACCGGTTTCGCTGCGCAGACGCAGCCAGTTTTTCTTTGCAGACGCAGAAGGTTTCGCTATGCAGACGCAGCATATTTAGCTGCGCAGATGCAGCCAGTTTCGCTCCGCATATGCAGCTGGTTTCGAAGCCCAGACGCAGCCAGTATCACTGCAGAGAAGCATCCAGTTTAGCTGAGCAGATTCAACCGGTTTCACAGACGCAGAAGGTTTTGCTAAGGAGACGCAGCCGGTTTCAATGCGCAGATGAAGCCAGTTTCACTGAGCAGCTACAGCTGGTTTTGCAGCGCAGACGCAGAAGCATGGTTTCGCTGCGCAGACGCAGCCAGTTTTTCTTTGCAGACGCAGAAGGTTTCGCTATGCAGACGCAGCATATTTAGCTGCTCAGATGCAGCCAGTTTCGCTGCGCAGATGCAGCCGGTTTCGACGCCCTGACGCAGCCAGTGTCACTACACAGAAGCATCCAGTTTAGCTGAGCAGATGCGAACCGGTTTAGCTGAGCAGATGCAACCGGTTTCGATGCGCGGATGCATCCGCTTTCGCTGCGCAGATGCAGCCAATTTCGCTGCGCTGACGCAACCGGTTTCACTGCGCAGACGCAGCCAGTTTTTCTTTGCAGACGCAGAAGGTTTCGCTATGCAGACGCAGCATATTTAGCTGCGCAGATGCAGCCAGTTTCGCTCCGCATATGCAGCCGGTTTCGAAGCCCAGATGCAGCCAGTTTCACTGCACAGAAGCATCCAGTTTAGCTGAGCAGATGCAACCGGTTTCACTGCGCAGATGCATCCGGTTTCGCTGCGCAGATGCAGCCGGTTTCGCTGCGCAGATGCAGCCGGTTTCACTGCGCAGACGCAGCCAGTTTTGCTTGCAGATGGTTTCGCTGCGCAGACGCAGCCAGTTTTTCTCTGCAGACGCAGAAGGTTTCGCAGCAGACGCAGCATATTTAGCTGCGCAGATGCAGCCAGTTTCGCTCCGCATATGCAGCCGGTTTCGAAGCCCAGACGCAGCCAGTATCACTGCAGAGAAGCATCCAGTTTAGCTGAACAGATGCAACCGGTTTCGCTGCGCAGATGCATCCGCTTTCGCTGCGCAGATGCAGCCAATTTCGCTGCGCTGACGCAGCCG
This sequence comes from Polyodon spathula, assembly GCF_017654505.1. Classification (NCBI taxonomy): domain Eukaryota; kingdom Metazoa; phylum Chordata; class Actinopteri; order Acipenseriformes; family Polyodontidae; genus Polyodon; species Polyodon spathula. The sequence goes on along the minus strand of NW_024474277.1, from coordinate 19,436 downwards.
GTTTGCGCAGACGCAGACGCAGCGCAGTTTTTGCTGCGCAGACGCAGCCGGTTTCGCAGCGCAGATGCAGCCAGTTTCGCTATGCAGATGCAGCCAGTTTCGCTGCGCAGATGCAGCCAGTTTCGCTGCGCAGATGCAGCCGGTTTCGCTGCGCAGATGCAGCTGGTTTCGCTGCGCAGACGCAGCCGGTTTAGCAGTTTCGCTTTTGCAGACGCAGAAGGTTTCGCTATGCAGACGCAGCATATTTAGCTGCGCAGATGCAGCCAGTTTCGCTGCGCAGATGCAGCCGGTTTCGCAGCGCAGACGCAGCCGGTTTCGCTGCGCAGACGCAGCCAGCTGCGCAGACGCAGAAGGTTTCGCTATGCAGACGCAGCATATTTAGCTGCGCAGATGCAGCCAGTTTCGCTCCGCAGATGCAGCCGGTTTCGAAGCCCAGACGCAGCCAGTTTCACTGCGCAGATGCATCCAGTTTAGCTGCGCAGATGCAACCGGTTTCGCTGCGCAGATGCATCCAGATGCAGATGCAGCCGGTTTCGCTGCGCAGATGCAGCCAGTTTTGCAGCGCAGACGCAGTTTTGCTGCAGACGCAGCCAGTTTCGCTGCGCAGACGCAGCCAGTTTTGCTGCGCAGACGCAGAAGGTTTCGCTGCGCAGACGCAGCCGGTTTAGCTGCGCAGATGCAGCCAGTTTCGCTGCGCAGATGCAGCCGGTTTCGCTGCGCAGATGCAGCCAGTTTCGCTGCGCAGAGCCAGTTTCGCTGCGCAGATGCAGCCAGTTTAGCTGCGCAGATGCAGCCAGTTTCGCTGCGCAGATGCAGCCGGTTTTTGCGCAGATGCATCCAGTTTCGCTGCGCAGATGCAGCCGGTTTCGCTGCGCAGACGCAGCCGGTTTCGCTGCGCAGACGCAGCCAGTTTCGCTGCGCAGATGCAGACGCAGTTTCGCTGCAGCAGCGCAGCAGTTTCGCTGCGCAGATGCAGCCAGTTTAGCTGCAGAGCAGCCGGTTTCGCTGCGCAGATGCAGCCAGTTTAGCTGCGCAGATGCAGTTTTTTCGCAGACGCAGCCAGTTTAGCTGCGCAGATGCAGCCAGTTTCGCTGCGCAGATGCAGCCGGTTTCGCTGCGCAGATGCAGCCAGTTTCGCTGCGCAGATGCAGCCGGTTTCGCTGCGCAGACGCAGCCAGTTTCGCTGCGCAGACGCAGCCGGTTTCGCTGCGCAGACGCAGCCGGTTTCGCTGCGCAGATGCAGCCGGTTTCGCTGCGCAGATGCAGCCGGTTTCGCTGCGCAGACGCAGCCAGTTTCGCTGCGCAGACGCAGAAGGTTTAGCTGCGCAGACGCAGCCGGTTTAGCTGCGCAGATGCAGCAGTTTCGGTGCAGATGCAGCGGGTTTGCTGCAGATGCAGCCAGTTTCGCTGCGCAGATGCAGCCGGTTTCGCTGCGCAGATGCAGCCGGTTTCGCTGCGCAGACGCAGCCGGTTTCGCTGCGCAGACGCAGCCAGTTTTTCTGCGCAGACGCAGAAGGTTTCGCTATGCAGACGCAGCATATTTAGCTGCGCAGATGCAGCCAGTTTCGCTCCGCATATGCAGCCGGTTTCGAAGCGCAGACGCAGCCAGTTTCGCTGCGCAGACGCATCCCAGTTGAGCTACGCAGCCGATGCAGCCAGTTTCGCTGCGCAGATGCAGCCGTTTTCGCTGCAGCCAGACGCAGACCGGTTTCGCTGCGCAGACGCAGCCAGTTTCGCTGCGCAGACGCAGCCGGTTTCGCTGCGCAGACGCAGCCAGTTTCGCTGCGCAGACGCAGCCAGTTTTCGCTGCGCAGATGCAGCCGGTTTCGCTGCGCAGATGCAGCCAGTTGCTGCGCAGATGCAGCCAGTTTTCAGCAGCAGTTTAGCTGCGCAGATGCAGCCAGTTTCGCTGAGATGCATCCGCTTTGCAGCACCGGTTTCGATGCGCAGATGCATCCGCTTTCGCTGCGCAGATGCAGCCAATTTCGCTGCGCTGACGCAACCGGTTTCACTGCGCAGACGCAGCCAGTTTTTCTTTGCAGACGCAGAAGGTTTCGCTATGCAGACGCAGCATATTTAGCTGCGCAGATGCAGCCAGTTTCGCTCCGCATATGCAGCCGGTTTCGAAGCCCAGACGCAGCCAGTGTCACTACACAGAAGCATCCAGTTTAGCTGAGCAGATGCAACCGGTTTCGATGCGCAGATGCATCCGCTTTCGCTGCGCAGATGCAGCCAATTTCGCTGCGCTGACGCAACCGGTTTCTGCTCAGACGCAGCCAGTTTTTCTTCGCAGATGCAGAAGGTTTCGCAATGCAGACGCAGCATATTTAGCTGCGCAGATGCAGCTAGTTTCGCTCTGCATATGCAGCGGGTTTTGCAGATGCATCCGCTTTCGCTGCGCAGATGCAGGCAATTTCGCTGCGCTGACGCAACCGGTTTCACTGCGCAGACGCAGCCAGTTTTTCTTTGCAGACGCAGAAGGTTTCGCTATGCAGACGCAGCATATTTAGCTGCGCAGATGCAGCCAGTTTTGCTCCGCATATGCAGCTGGTTTCGAAGCCCAGATGCAGCCAGTATCACTGCAGAGAAGCATCCGGTTTAGCTGAACAGATGCAACCGGTTTCACAGACGCAGAAGGTTTTGCTAAGGAGACGCAGCCGGTTTCAATGCGCAGATGAAGCCAGTTTTCTGCGCTGAGCAGCGCTGCGCAGCGCAGGTTTTTTTCGCAGACGCAGCGCAGACGCAGAAGATGGTTTCGCTGCGCAGACGCAGCCAGTTTTTCTTTGCAGACGCAGAAGGTTTCGCAATGCAGACGCAGCATATTTAGCTGCGCAGATGCAGCCAGTTTCGCTGCGCAGATGCAGCCGGTTTCTCCGCATATGCAGACGCAGCCAGTGTCACTACACAGAAGCATCCAGTTTAGCTGAGCAGATGCAACCGGTTTCGATGCGCAGATGCATCCGCTTTCGCTGCGCAGATGCAGCCAATTTCGCTGCGCTGACGCAACCGGTTTCTGCTCAGACGCAGCCAGTTTTTCTTCGCAGACGCAGACGCAGCATATTTAGCTGCGCAGATGCAGCTAGTTTCGCTCTGCATATGCAGCAGATGCAGCCATTTAGCTGCGCAGATGCAGCTAGTTTCGCTCTGCATATGCAGCGGGTTTTGCGCAGATGCATCCAGTTTCGCTGCGCAGATGCAGCTGGTTTTGCTGCGCAGACGCAACCGGTTTCACTGCGCAGACGCAGCCAGTTTTTCTTTGCAGACGCAGAAGGTTTCGCTATGCAGACGCAGCATATTTAGCTGCGCAGATGCAGCCAGTTTCGCTCCGCATATGCAGCCGGTTTCGAAGCCCTGACGCAGCCAGTGTCACTGCACAGAAGCATCCAGTTTAGCTGAGCAGATGCAACCGGTTTCGATGCGCAGATGCATCCGGTTTCGCTGCGCAGATGCAGCCAATTTCGCTGCGCTGACGCGCCGGTTTTCGCTGCGCATGCAGCCAGTTTCGCTGCGCTGACGCAACCGGTTTTTCTGCGCAGACGCAGCCAGTTTTAGCTTCGCAGACGCAGCGCAGTTTTAGCTGCGCAGATGCAGCAGACGCAGACGCAGCATATTTAGCTGCGCAGATGCAGCTAGTTTCGCTCTGCATATGCAGCGGGTTTTGCAGATGCATCCGCTTTCGCTGCGCAGATGCAGCCAATTTCGCTGCGCTGACGCAACCGGTTTCACTGCGCAGACGCAGCCAGTTTTTCTTTGCAGACGCAGAAGGTTTCGCTATGCAGACGCAGCATATTTAGCTGCGCAGATGCAGCCAGTTTTGCTCCGCATATGCAGCTGGTTTCGAAGCCCAGATGCAGCCAGTATCACTGCAGAGAAGCATCCGGTTTAGCTGAACAGATTCAACCGGTTTCACAGACGCAGAAGGTTTTGCTAAGGAGACGCAGCCGGTTTCAATGCGCAGATGAAGCCAGTTTCACTGAGCAGCTACAGCTGGTTTTGCAGCGCAGAAGAAGATGGTTTCGCTGCGCAGACGCAGCCAGTTTTTCTTTGCAGACGCAGAAGGTTTCGCTATGCAGACGCAGCATATTTAGCTGCGCAGATGCAGCCAGTTTCGCTCCGCATATGCAGCCGGTTTCGAAGCCCTGACGCAGCCAGTGTCACTACACAGAAGCATCCAGTTTAGCTGAGCAGATGCAACCGGTTTCGATGCGCAGATGCAGCCATTTTCGCTGCGCAGATGCAGCCGGTTTCGCTGCGCAGACGCAGCCGGTTTCGCTGCGCAGACGCAGCCAGTTTCGCTGCGCAGACGCAGCCAGTTTCGCTGCGCAGACGCAGATGCAGAAGGTTTCGCTATGCAGACGCAGCATATTTAGCTGCGCAGATGCAGCCAGTTTCGCTCCGCATATGCAGCCGGTTTCGAAGCCCAGACACAGCCAGTGTCACTGCACAGAAGCATCCGGTTTAGCTGCAGACGCAGCAGGTTTCGCTGCGCAGACGCATCCGTTTTTCAGCTGCGCAGATGCAGATGCAGTTTCGCTGCGCAGATGCAGCGGTTTCGCTGCGCAGATGCAGCCGGTTTCACTGCGCAGACGCAGCCAGTTTTTCTGCGCAGACGCAGAAGGTTTCGCTATGCAGACGCAGCATGCGGTTTAGCTGCAGCGCAGACGCAACCGGTTTCGCTGCGCAGATGCAGCCAGTTTTTCTTTGCAGACGCAGAAGGTTTCGCTATGCAGACGCAGCATATTTAGCTGCGCAGATGCAGCCAGTTTTGCTCCGCATATGCAGCTGGTTTCGAAGCCCAGATGCAGCCAGTTTCACTGCGCAGAAGCATCCGGTTTAGCTGAACAGATGCAACCGGTTTCACAGACGCAGAAGGTTTTGCTAAGGAGACGCAGCCGGTTTCGCTGCGCAGATGCAGCCAGTTTCACTGAGCAGCTACAGCTGGTTTTGCTGCGCAGAAGCAGATGGTTTTCAACCGGTTTCACTGCGCAGACGCAGCCAGTTTTTCTTTGCAGACGCAGAAGGTTTCGCTATGCAGACGCAGCATATTTAGCTGCGCAGATGCAGCCAGTTTCGCTCCGCATATGCAGCCGGTTTCGAAGCCCTGACGCAGCCAGTGTCACTACACAGAAGCATCCAGTTTAGCTGAGCAGATGCAACCGGTTTCGATGCGCAGATGCATCCGCTTTCGCTGCGCAGATGCAGCCAATTTCGCTGCGCTGACGCAACCGGTTTCACTGCGCAGACGCAGCCAGTTTTTCTTTGCAGACGCAGAAGGTTTCGCTATGCAGACGCAGCATATTTAGCTGCGCAGATGCAGCCAGTTTCGCTCCGCATATGCAGCGGGTTTTGCAGAAGCCCTGCTGACGCAGCCAGTTTCACTGCGCAGAAGCATCCGGTTTAGCTGCGCAGATGCAGCCGCTGCGCAGATGCAGGCAGACGCAGCCGGTTTCGCTGCGCAGATGCAGCCAGTTTCGCAGCAGCTGCAGCTGGTTTCGCAGCGCAGAAGAAGATGACGCAACCTTTCACTGCGCAGACGCAGCCAGTTTTTCTGCGCAGACGCAGAAGGTTTCGCTATGCAGACGCAGCATATTTAGCTGCGCAGATGCAGCCAGTTTCGCTCCGCATATGCAGCCGGTTTCGAAGCCCAGACGCAGCCAGTGTCTGCAGAGAAGCAGAAGCAGCTGCAGTTTAGCTGCGCAGATGCAACCGGTTTCGCTAAGCAGATGCAGCCGGTTTCAATGCGCAGATGCATCCGCTTTCGCTGCGCAGATGCAGCTGGTTTCGCTGCGCTGACGCAACCGGTTTCACTGCGCAGACGCAGCCAGTTTTTCTTTGCAGACGCAGAAGGTTTCGCTATGCAGACGCAGCATATTTAGCTGCGCAGATGCAGCCAGTTTTGCTCCGCATATGCAGCTGGTTTCGAAGCCCAGATGCAGCCAGTATCACTGCACAGAAGCATCCAGTTTAGCTGAGCAGATGCAACCGGTTTCGATGCGCAGACGCAGAAGGTTTTGCTAAGGAGACGCAGCCGGTTTCGCTGCGCAGATGCAGCCAGTTTCACTCTGCAGATACAGCAGGTTTTGCAGAAGCAGATGGTTTCGCTGCGCAGACGCAGCCAGTTTTTCTTTGCAGACGCAGAAGGTTTCGCATATTTAGCTGCGCAGATGCAGCTCCGCATTGCAGCTGCGCAGACGCAGCAGATGCAGCAGCATATTTAGCTGCGCAGATGCAGCCAGTTTCGCTCCGCATATGCAGCCGGTTTCGAAGCCCAGACGCAGCCAGTATCACTGCAGAGAAGCATCCAGTTTAGCTGAGCAGATGCAATCGGTTTCGCTACGCGGATGCATCCTCTTTCGCTGCGCAGATGCAGCCAATTGCGCTGCGCTGACGCAACCGGTTTCACTGCGCAGACGCAGCCAGTTTTTCTTCGCAGACGCAGAAGGTTTCGCTATGAAGACGTAGCATATTTAGCTGCGCAGATGCAGCCAGTTTTGCTCCGCATATGCAGCTGGTTTCGAAGCCCAGACGCAGCCAGTATCACTGCAGAGAAGCATACGGCTTAGCTGAACAGATGCAACCGGTTTCACAGACGCAGAAGGTTTTGCTAAGGAGACGCAGCCGGTTTCAATGCGCAGATGAAGCCAGTTTCACTGAGCAGCTCCAGCTGGTTTTGCAGCGCAGAAGAAGATGGTTTCGCTGCGAAGACGCAGCTAGTTTTTCATTGCAGACGCAGATGGTTTCACTATGCAGACGCAGCATTTTTAGCTGCGCAGATGCATCCAGTATCGCTGTGCTGACGCAACCGGTTTCACTGCGCAGATGCACAGACAGTTTCACTGAGCAGTCGCAGACAGTTTTGCAGCGCAGATGCAGCTGTTTCACTGCGCAGATACAGCCAGCTTAGCTCTGCAGACGCAGCCAGTTTTGCTCTGCAGAAGCAGATGGTTTCACTGCGCGCACCAGCAGCCAGTTTCAATGCACAGATGCAGCTGGTTTTGCTGCGCAGATGCAGCGGGTTTCGTAGAGGCAGACGGTTTCGCTGCGCAGATGCAGCTGGTTTAGTTGCGAAGACGCATCCATTATCGCTGTGCAGACGCAGAAGGTTTCGATGCGAAGATGCAGCCAGTTTAGCTGCAGAGTCCCAGCTAGATTTGCTGCGCAGATGCAGACGGTTTCACTGCGCAGACGCAGCAATTTTAACTGCGCAGACGCAACCAGTTTAGCTCCGCAGAAGCAGAAGGTTTTGCTCCGCAGATGCAGCCTATTTACCTGTGCAGATGCAGCAAGTTTTGCTCTGCATATGCAGCAGGTTTCGCAGACGCAGATGGTTTCGCTGCGCAGATGTAGCCAGTATCATTGCACTGACGCAGCCAGTTTTACTTCGCAGATGAAGCCATTCTCACTGAGCAGTCTCAGTAGGTTTTGCAGAGCAGATGCAGCCAGTTTCGCTCCGCAGACACAGAAGGTTCTACTATGCAGACGCAGCATATTTAGCTGTGCAGACGCAGCCAGTTTTGCTCCGCATATGCAGCTGGTTTCGAAGCCCAGATGCAGCCAGTTTCACTGCGCAGAAGCATCCGGTTTAGCTGAGCAGATGCAACTGGTTTTGCAGACGCAGATGCAACCGGTTTTGGTTTGCAGAAGCAGCCAGTTTCACTGTGCAGATGCAGCCGGTTTCGATGCGCAGAAGCAGCCAGTTTCACTTTGCAGATGCAGACGGTTTAGCTGCACAGAAGCAGTCAGTTTCGCTCCGCATACGCAGCCGGTTTAGCTTAGACGATGCAGCCAGTTTCGTTATGCTGACGCAGCTGGTTTCACTTAGCAGTCGCAGCCGGTTTCTCTGTGCAGCCGGTCACGCAGACGCAGAGGGTTTCGCTGCGCAGACGCAGCCAGTTTAGCTGAACAGAGGCAGCCAGTTTCGTTTCAGATACGCAGCCACTTCGGTGCCAGTCGCAGCCAGTGTCACTGCGCAGAAGCAGCCGGTGAGCAGATGCACCCGATTTCGCTGCGCGGATGCAGCCAGTTTCGCTCCGCATATGCAGCCAGTTTCGCTGCACTGACGCAACCGGTTTCACTGTGCAGACGCAGCTGGTTTATCTGCGCAGATGCAGCAGGTTTAGCTGCACAGATGAAGCCGTTTTCAGTGAACAGTCACAGCCGGTTTCGGTGCGCAGAAGCAGCCAGTTTCACTTTGCAGATGCAGATGGTTTAGCTGCACAGAAGCAGTCAGTATCGCTCCGCATACGCAGCCGGTTTAGCTTAGGCGATGCAGCCAGTTTCATTATGCTGACGCAGCTGGTTTCACTTAGCAGTCGGAGTCAGTTTCTCTGTGCAGCCGGTGAGCAGATGCACCCGATTTCGCTGCGCGGATGCAGCCAGTTTCGCTCTGCATACGCAGCGGGTTTAGCTTAGCAGATGCAGCCAGTTTCGCTGCACTGACGCAACCGGTTTCACTGTGCAGACGCAGCTGGTTTATCTGCGCAGATGCAGCAGGTTTAGCTGCGCAGATGCAGCAGGTTTAGCTGCGCAGATGCAGCCAGTTTTGCTCCGCATATGCAGCTGGTTTCGAAGCCCAGACGCAGCCAGTTTCACTGCACAGAAGCATCCGGTTTAGCTGAACAGATGCAACCGGTTTCGCAGACGCAGAAGGTTTTGCTGAGGAGACGCAGCCGGTTTCAATGCGCAGATGAAGCCAGTTTCACTGAGCAGCTGCAGCTGGTTTTGCAGCGCAGAAGAAGATGGTTTCGCTGCGCAGACGCAGCCAGTTTTTCTTCGCAGACGCAGAAGGTTTCGCTATGCAGACGCAGCATATTTAGCTGCGCAGATGCAGCCAGTTTCGCTCTGCATATGCAGCAGGTTTTGCAGACGCAGATGGTTTCGCTGCGCAGATGCAGCCAGCTTAGCTGTGCAGACGCAGCCAGTTTCGCTCTGCAGAAGCAGACGGTTTCACTGCGCACACCAGCAGCCAGTTTCAATGCACAGATGCAGCTGGTTTTGCTGCGCAGATGCAGTTGGTTTCGCAGAGGCATACGGTTTCGCTGCGCAGATGCAGCTGGTTTAGCTGCGAAGACGCAGCTATTATCGCTGTGCAGACGCAGAAGGTCTCGATGCGAAGATGCAGCCAGTTTAGCTGCAGAGTCGCAGCTAGATTTGCTGCGCAGACGCAGACGGTTTCGCTGCGCAGACGCAGCAATTTTAACTGCGCAGACGCAACCAGTTTAGCTCCGCAGAAGCAGAAGGTTTTGCTCCGCAGACGCAGCCTATTTACCTGTGCAGATGCAGCCAGTTTTGCTCTGCATATGCAGCAGGTTTCGCAGACAGATGCAGATGGTTTCGCTGCGCAGATGCAGCCAGTTTCACTGCACAGACGCAGCCAGTTTAGCTGCGCAGATGCAGCCGGTTTCGCTGCGCAGACTCAGGTCGGTTTTGCAGAGACGTTCGCAGCACAGTTGCAACGCGTCATTGCAGTGGTTGTATCTGCGCTGACAGATGCAGCCAGTTTCGCTGCCAGTTTCTCTGCGCAGAGCAGCCGGTTTCAGCTGCACAGATGCAGCCGGTTTTGATGCACAGAAGCAGCCAGTTTCACTTTGCAGATGCAGCTGGTTTCGAAGCCCAGATGCAGCCAGTTTCACTGCGCAGAAGCAGCCGGTTTAGCTGAGCAGATGCAGCCGGTTTTGAAGACGCAAATGCAGCCAGGTTTTGCTGCGCAGCCAGTTTCACTGTGCAGCAGCCAGCCATTTTCGCTGCGCAGACGCAGCCGGTTTCGATGCGCAGATGCAGCCAGTTTCGCTGCAGACGCAGCCAGTTTTGCTGCGCAGACGCAGATGGTTTCGCTGCGCAGACGCAGCCAGTTTTTCTCCGCAGATGCAGCCAGTTTCGCTATGCAGATGCAGCCGATTTAGCTGCGCAGATGCAGCCAGTTTCACTCCGCATACGCAGCAGGTTTATCTTCGCAGACGCAGCCAGTTTAGCTGCGCAGATGCAGCCGGTTTCGCTGCGCAGATGCAGCCGGTTTCGAAGCCCAGATGCAGCCAGTTTCACTGCAGAGAAGCAGCCGGTTTAGCTGCGCAGATGCAGCCAGTTTCACTGACGCAGAAGCTGTTTTGCTGCGCAGACGCAGATGGTTTCAATGCTGAAGCCAGTTTCACTGAGCAGCTTCAGCTGGTTTTGCAGAGCAGAAGAAGATGGTTTCACTGCGCAGACGCAGCCAGTTTTTCTTCGCAGACGCAGAAGGTTTCGCTATGCAGACGCAGCATATTTAGCTGCGCAGATGCAGCCAGTTTTGCTCCGCATATGCAGCCAGTTTCGCTGAGCCAGACAGAGCCAGTTTCACTGCGCAGATGCAGCCGGTTTAGCTGAGCAGATGCAGCCAGTTTCGCTGTGCAGATGCAGAAGGTTTCGATGCACAGAAGCATCCAGTTTAGCTGAGCAGATGCAACCGGTATTGCTGCGCAGATGCATCCGCTTTCGCTGCGCAGATGCAGCAGGTTTAGCTGCGCAGATGCAGCCAGTTTCGCTGCGCAGATGCAGCCAGTTTCGCTTTGCAGACGCAGCCAGTTTCACTGCGCAGATGCAGCCAGTTTAGCTGCAGATGAACCGCAGACGCAGTTTTGCTATGCTGACGCAGCTGGTTTCACTTAGCAGACGCAGCCAGTTTCTCTGAGCAGCCAGGTTTTGCACGCAGACGCAGAGGGTTTCGCTGCGCAGACGCAGCCAGTTTAGCTGAACAGAGGCAGCCAGTTTCGTTTCAGCAGACGCAGCCACTTCGGTGCCAGTCGCAGCCAGTTTCACTGCGCAGAAGCAGCCGGTTTCGCTGAGCAGATGCAGCCGGTTTCGCTGCGCAGATGCAGCCAGTTTCGCTGCGCATATGCAGACGGTTTCGCTGCGCAGACGCAGCCAGTTTCGCTGCACAGACGCAGCCAGTTTCACTGTGCAGACGCAGCTGGTTTCGCTGCACAGATGCAGCATATTTAGCTGCTCAGATGCAGCCAGTTTTGCTCCGCATATGCAGCTGGTTTCGAAGCCCAGATGCAGCCAGTTTCACTGCAGAGAAGCATCCGGTTTAGCTGAACAGATGCAACCGGTTTCACAGACGCAGAAGGTTTTGCTAAGCAGACGCAGCCGGTTTCAATGCGCAGATGAAGCCAGTTTCACTGAGCAGCTACAGCTGGTTTTGCAGCGCAGATGCAGACGGTTTAGCTGCACAGACGCAGTCAGTTTTTCTCCGCAGACGCAGAAGGTTTCGCTATGCAGACGCAGCATATTTAGCTGCGCAGAGCAGACAGTTTTGCTCCGCAGATGCAGCCAGTTTCGAAGCCCAGACGCAGCCAGTTTCGTTTCAGATACGCAGCCACTTTCGGTGCCAGATGCAGCCAGTGTCAATGCGCAGAAGCAGCTATGACAGTGTTTTGCTCCAAGCAAAGCGAGCCCTTTGTGTCGGCAAATCGCGTTTCGAAACGTCTTCGTTCGGTCAAAGCAGTCGGCGTAGTCGCACGTCGAGGTCAGCGTCGGTGGCAGCGTTAGCTACGGTCGCAGCCGACGCGGGCAATCGCGAAGTCGGTCTGCGCGACGTCAGAAAAGCAGAAACGCTTGCCGGTTTTCGTATTCTCGTCAAAGCAGGTTTGCACGTTTTCGTGTGCGTTACGCGAAAAGTCTACGCAGTCTACGTCGGTCAAAATGCGACAGTCGTGCGTCTGCGCAAAAAGACACACGTCTGCGTTCTGTCGCAGATGAATGGCAGTTTCACTGCACAGATGCAGCATCCCTCCAGGTTTTGCTCCGCATATGCAGCTGGTTTCGAAGCCCAGACGCAGCCAGTTTCACTGCACAGAAGCATCCGGTTTAGCTGAACAGATTGCAACCGGTTTCGCAGACGCAGAAGGTTTTGCTGAGGAGATGCAGCCGGTTTCACTGCGCAGACGAAGCCAGTTTCACTGAGCAGCTGCAGCTGGTTTTGCAGCGCAGAAGAAGATGGTTTCGCTGCGCAGACACAGCCAGTTTTTCTTCGCAGATGCAGAAGGTTTCTCTATGCAGACGAAGCATATTTAGCTGCGCAGATGCAGCCAGTTTCGCTCTGCATATGCAGCAGGTTTCGCAGATGCAGCTGGTTTAGCTGCGCAGATGCAGCCGGCTTTCCTGCACAGAAGCAGCCAGTTTCACTTTGCAGACGCAGCCCGTTTCTCTGTGCAGCCGGTCATGCAGACGCAGAGGGTTTCGCTGCGCAGACGCAGCCAGTTTAGCTGAACAGAGGCAGCCAGTTTCGCAGATAGGCATATGCAGCATGGTTTCACTGCGCAGATGCAGCTCGTTTCGCAGATGCAGCCAGTTTCGCTGCGCAGAGGCAGACGGTTTCGCTGCGCAGATGCAGCTGGTTTAGCTGCGAAGACGCAGCCATTATCGCTGTGCAGACGCAGAAGGTTTCGATTCGAAGATGCAGCCAGTTTAGCTGCAGAGACGCAGTTAGATTTGCTGCGCAGACGCAGACGGTTTCGCTGCGCAGATGCAGCAATTTTAACTGCGCAGACGCAACCAGTTTAGCTCCGCAGAAGCAGAAGGTTTTGCTCCGCAGATGCAGCCTATTTACCTGTGCAGATGCAGCCAGTTTTGCTCTGCATATGCAGCAGGTTTCGCAGACGCAGATGGTTTCGCTGCGCAGATGTAGCCAGTTTCATCTGCACTGACGCAGCCAGTTTCACTGCGCAGATGAAGACGTTTTCGTTGAGCAGTCTCAGTCGGTTTTGCAGAGCAGATGCAGCCAGTTTCGCTCCGCAGACACAGAAGGTTCCGCAGACACAGAAGGTCTATGCAGACGCAGCATATTTAGCTGTGCAGACGCAGCCAGTTTTGCTCCGCATATGCAGCCGGTTTCGAAGCCCAGATGCAGCCAGTTTCACTGCGCAGAAGCATCCGGTTTAGCTGAGCAGATGCAACTGGTTTTGCAGACGCAGATGCAACTGGTTTTGGTTTGCAGAAGCAGCCAATTTCACTGTGCAGATGCAGCTGGTTTCGGGGCGCAGAAGCAGCCAGTTTCACTTCGCAGACGCAGCCGGTTTAGCTTAGCAGATGCAGCCAGTTTCGCTGCACTGACGCAACCGGTTTCACTGTGCAGATGCAGCTGGTTTATCTGCACAGATGCAACATGTTTAGCTACTCAGATGCAGCCAGTTTTGCTCCGCCTATGCAGCTGCTTTCGAATCCCAGACACAGCCAGTTTCACTGCACAGAAGCATCCGGTTTAGCTGAACAGATGCAACCGGTTTCGCAGACGCAGAAGGTTTTGCTGAGGAGACGCAGCCGGTTTCACTGCGCAGACTAAGCCATTTTCACTGAGCAGCTGTAGCTGGATTAGAAGAAGATGGTTTCGCTGCGCAGGCGCAGCCAGTTTTTCTTCGCAGACACAGAAGGTTTCACTATGCAGATGCAGCATATTTAGCTGCGCAGATGCAGCCAGTTTCGCTCTGCATATGCAGCAGGTTTCGTAGACGCAGATGGTTTTCACTGCACTGACACAGCCAATTTCACTGCGCAGATGAAGCCGTTTTCGGTGAGCAGTTGCAGCCGGTTTTGCAGTGCAGACACAAATGGTTTAGCTGCGCAGATGCAACAAGTTTCACTCCGCATATGCAGCCGGTTTCGAAGCCCTGACACAGCCAGTGTCACTGCACAGAAGCATCCAGTTTAGCTGAGCAGATGCATTCGGTTTCACTGTGCAGATGCAGCCAGTTTCGCTGCGCTGACGCAGCCGGTTTCACTGCACAGACGGAGTCAGTTTCGCTGAGTAGTCGCAGACAGTTTTGCAGCGAAGATGCAGCTGGTTTCGCTGCGCAGATGCAGCCAGCGTAGCAGTGCAGACTCAGCCAGTTTCGCTCTGCAGAAGCAGACGGTTTCACTGCGTGCACACGCAGCAAGTTTTCAATGCACAGACGCATCAGTTTCGCTCCGCATATGCAACCGGTTTCTCAGATGCAGATGGTTTCGCTGCGCAGACAAAGCCAGTTTCGCTGAGCAGTCGTAGACGGTTTTGCAGTGCAGATGCAGACGGTTTAGCTGCACGGATGCAGCCAGTTTCGCTCCGCATACGCAGCCGGTTTTGCTTAGAAGATGCAGCTAGTTTCTCAGACGCAGAGGGTTTCGCTGCGCAGACGCAGCTAGTTTAGCTGCACAGACGCAGCCAGTTTCGTTTCAGATATGCAGCCACTTTCGGTGCCAGTCGCAGCCAGTATCACTGCGCAGACGCAGCCGGTGAGCAGATGCACCCGATTTCGCTGCACGGATGCAGCCGGTTTCGATGTGCAGAAGCAGCCAGTTTCTCATTGCAGATGCAGCCTATTTAGCTGCACAGACGCAGCCAGTTTCGCTCCGCATACGCAGACAGTTTAGCTTAGCAGATGTAACCGGTTTCGTTGTGCAGAAGCAGCCAGTTTCACTTCGCAGACGCAGCCAGTTTATCTGCGCAGATGCAGCAGGTTTTGTTGCGCAGACGCAGTAAGTTTCGCTTCGCTGACGCAGCCGGTTTCACTGCGCAGACGCAGCCGGTTTCGTTGCGCAGATGCAGCCAGTTTCGCTGCGCTGACGCATCCGGTTTCACTGTGTAGATGAATCCAGCTTAGCTGTGCAGACGCAGCCAGTTTCCCTCTGCAACTGGTTTCGCAGACGCAGAAGGTTTTGCTGTGGAGACGCAGCCGGTTTCACTGCACAGACGAAGCCAGTTTCACTGAACAGCTGCAGCTGGTTTTGCAGCGCAGAAAAAGATGGTTTCACTGCGCAGACGTAGCCAGTTTTTCTTCGCAGACGCAGAAGGTTTTGCTATGCAGACGCAGCATATTTAGCTGCGCAGATGCAGCCAGTTTCGCTCTGCATATGCAACAGGTTTCGCAGACACAGATGGTTTCACTGCGCAGATGAAGCCGTTTTTGGTGAGCAGTCAGAGCCGGTTTTGCAGTGCAGATGCAAATGGTTTAGATGCAGCCAGTTTCACTCTGTATATGCAGCCGGTTTCGAAGCCCTGATGCAGCCAGTGTCACTGCGCAGATGATGCCAGCTTAGCTGTGCAGACGCAGCCAGTTTCCCTCTGCAGAAGTGAACGGTTTCACTGCGCGCACACGCAGCCAGTTTCAATGCACAGACACAGCTAGTTTTGCTGTGCAGATGCAACGGGTTTCGCAGAGGCAGCAGGTTTCGTAGAGGCAGACGGTTTCGCTGTGCAGATGCAGCTGGTTTAGCTGTGAAGACGCAGCCATTATCGCTGTGCAGACGCATGTGATTTTTTCTGCGCAGCTGGTTATACAGGCTCTGCCGGTATCGCTGCGCAGACGCAGCTGGTTTTTCCATGCAGACGCAGAAGGTTTCGATGCGAAGATGCAGCCAGTTTAGCTGCGGAGTCGCAGCTAGATTTGCTGCGCAGACGCAGATGGTTTCGCTTTGCAGAAGCACCCGGATTAGCTGAGCAGATGCAACCAGTTTCGCTGGGCAGTGGCAGCCGGTTTTGCAGTGCAGATGCAGATGGTTTTGCTGCGCAGATGCAGCCAGTTTCACTGCACTGACGCAGCCAGTTTCATTGCACAGACGAAGCCGTTTTCGGTGAGCAGTCGCAGCCGGTTTTGCAGTACAGATGCAGATGGTTTAGATGCGGATGCAGCCAGTTTCACTCCGCATATGCAGCTGGTTTTGAAGCCCTGACACAGCCAGTGTCACTGCACAGAAGCATTCAGTTGAGCTGAGCAGATGCAACCGGTTTCGCTGCACAGACGCAGCCAGTTTCACTGCGCAGACGGAGCCGGTTTCACAGCTTAGCTGTGCAGATGCAGCCAGTTTCACTCTGCAGAAGCAGACGGTTTCGCTGTGCCCACACGCAGCCAGTTTCAAGCACAGATGCATATGGTTTTGCTGCGCAGATGCAGACAGTTTAGCTGCGAAGACACAGCCATTATCGCTGTGCAGACGCATATGATTTCTCTGCGCAGCTGGTTACACAGGCTCAGCCGGTATCGCTGCGCAGACGCAGCCGGTTTTGCCATGCAGACGCAGAAGGTTTTGATGCGATGATGCAGCCAGTTTAGCTGCGGAGTCGCAGCTAGATTTGCAGTGCAGACGCAGATGGTTTCGCTCCGCAGACGCAGCAGGTTTCATTGCGCAGATGCAGGCAGTTTAGCTGCAGAGTCGCAGCTAGTTTCGCTGCGCAGACGCAGACGGTTTCGATGAGTGGTCGGTTTTGCAGAGCAGATGCAGCCAGTTTCGCTCCGCAGACACAGAAGGTTTTGCTATGCAGATGCAGCCGGTTTCGCAGACGCAGATGGTTTCTCTGCGCAGACAAAGCCAGTTTTGCTGAGCAGTCGCAATTAGTTTTGCAGAGCAGAAGCAGATGGTTTCGCTGCGCAGATGCAGCCAGTTTTGCTCTGCAGACGCAGAAGATTTTGCTACGCAGATGCAGCATATTTAGCTGCGCAGACAGAGACAGTTTCCCTCCACATATGCAACCGGTTTCTCAGACGCAGATGGTTTCACTGCGCAGACGCAGCCAGTTTTGCTGCACTGACGCAGCCAGTTTAACTGCGCAGACGCAGTCAGTTTCGCTGAGCAGTCGTAGCCGGTTTTGCAGTGCAGATGCAGACGGTTTAGCTGCACGGATACAGCCAGTTTCGCTCCGCAGACGCATAAGGTTTCTCTCCGCAGGCGCAGCCTATTTAGCTGTGCAGACACAGCCAAGTTCGCCCCGCAGACGCAGCAGGTTTCATTGCGCAGATGCAGGCAGTTTAGCTGCGGAGTCGCAGCTAGTTTCGCTGTGCAGACGCAGTTGTTTTTTCTGTGCAGATGCAGCCAGTTTAGCAGATGCGGACAGTTTCACTGCGCATACGTAGCCAGTTCACTGCACAGATGCAGCCAGTTTCACTCCGCAGATGCAGCCGGTTTCGCTGAGCATTTGCCACCAGTTTTGCAGCGTAGATGCAGCCAGCTTAGCTGTGCAGACACAGCCAGTTTCGCTCTGCAGAAGCGACGTTTTGCTGCGCGCACAAGCCGTCAGTTTCACCGCACAGAAGCAGCTGGTTTTGTTGCACAGATGTAGTAGGTTTCACAGACGCAGACGGTTTCGCTGCACAGACACAGAAGATTTTGATGTGAAGATGCAGCCAGATTCACTGCGCAGCGGGTTGCGGAGGCGGTTACAGAGGTTGCTGCAGTTTCGCACCGCAGACGCAGATGGTTTCTCTGCCCAGACACAGCCAGTTTTGTTGTGCTGATGCAGCCGGTTTTAATGCGCAGATGCAGCCAGTTTTGCTCCGCATATGCAGCCGGCTTCGAAGCCCAGATGCAGCTAGTTTCACTGCACAGAATTATCTGGTTTAGCTGAGTAGATGCAACTGGTTTTGCTGCGCGGATGCATCTGTTTTCGGTGCCCGGAAGAAGCCAGTTTCACTTTGCAGACGCAGGAGGTTTAGCTGTGCAGACGCAGAATGTTTCGCTATGCAGACGCAGCATATTTAGCTGCGCAGATGCAGCCAGTTTCGCTCCACATATGCAGCTGGTTTTGCAGACGCAGATGGTTTCGCTGCGCAGATGCAGTCAGTTTCACTGCACTGACGCAGCCAGTTTCACTGCGCTGACTCAGCCTGTTTCACTGCGCAGACGAAGACAGTTTCGCTGAGCAGTCGCAGCCAGTTTCGCTGCGCAGTTGCAGCCGGTTTCGCTGCTCAGCTGGTTTCGCTATGCAGCCGGTTTCGCAGGCCAACCGGTTTTGTTGCGCACACGCTACCAGTTTTGCAAATGCAGCTGGTTTTGCTGCACAGTCGCAGCTGGTTTAGCTGTGCATACGCAGCTGTTTTCGTTGCGCAGACGCAGTCGGTTTCGCTGCCCAATCACAGCCGGTTTCGCTGCATAGCCAATTACACAGGCACAGCCAGTTTCGTTGCACACGCGCAGACGGTTTCGCAAATGCAGCCGGTTTCACTGCGCAGATGCAGCAGGTTTCGCTACGCAGTCACAACTGGTTTAGCTGTGCATATGCAACCAGTTTCACATGCAGAAGCAGTCGGTTTCACTGAGCAGATGCAGCCGGTTTCGCTGCGCAGACACACCCGCTTTCACTGCAGAAAAGCAGCCAGTTTCGCTGCACAGACGCAGCCGGTTTCACTGTGCAACCGGTTTTGCAGACGCAGCCAGTTTCGCTGCGCAGTCTCAGTTGCTTTTGCTGCGCAGCTGGTTAAGCAGGCGCAGCCGGTTTCGTAGATGCATTCGGTTTCTCTGCGCAGCAGGTTTTGCAGACGCATTCAGTTTCCTGCACACACGCAGTCAGTTTCACTGCGCACACACAGCCGGTTTAGCTGCGCAGTCGCAGTCGCTTTTGCTGCGCAGCCAGTTATGCAGGCGCCATAACTGCTATATATCCTCTGCTGAAATTTGTATATCTTCCATATACCCTCTGCTGAAATTTGTATTTAACCCATAATACCCTCTGCTGAAATTTGCATCTCTCCCATAATACACTCTGCTAAAATTAGCATATCTGCCATATACCCTACCCTCTGCTGCATATATCTATTAATACATTCTGCTGAAAGTTGCATATCACCAATAATACCCTCTACTGAAATTTGCATATCTCCCATAATACAGTCTCATAAAATTTGCATATCTCCTATATACCCTATGCTGAAATTTGCATATCTCACATAATGCCCTCTGCTAAAATGAGTAAATCTGCCATAAACCCTGTGCTGATATTGCATATCTCATATATACCCTCTGCAGAAATTTCTGGGTATTACGAGATTGATGGTATTATGGCATTTATGCAATTTTCAGCAGAGTGTATTATGGGAGAAATGCTAATTTTCACAGATGGTATTATGGCAGATATTCTAGTTACGGCAGAGGGTATATGACAGATATGGTCATTTTAGCAAAGGGTATTATGGAGGATATGATCAATTTAGCAGAGGGTATATGGCAGATATGCTAATATCGGCAGAAAGTATATTACAGATATGCTAATTTTAGCAAAGGGTATTATGGGAGATATGCAAATTTCAGCAGAGGGTATATTGCAGATTTGCTAATTTTATCAGAGGGTATTATGGGAGATATGCAATATTCAGCAGAGTGTATTATGGGAGAAATGCTAATTTTCACAGAGAGTATTATGGCAGATATTCTAATTATAGCAGAGTGTATATGGCAGATATGGTAATTTTAGCAAAGTGTATTAAGGAAGATATGCTAAATTTAGCAGAGGGTATATAGCAGATATGTTAATATCAGCAGAAGGTATATTGCACATATACTAATTTTATCATAGGGTATTATGGCAGATATGATAATTTCTGCAGAGGGTATATGGCAGATATGCTAATTTTAGCAGAGCGTTTTATCAGATATATGCAAATTTTAGAGGAGGCTATATGTAAGCTATGCAAATTTCAGCAGAATGTATATGGGATATA
>NW_024474276.1:0-1108 GCF_017654505.1 Polyodon spathula | reverse complement strand
TGCAAATTTCAGCAGTAGGTAAATTGCAGATATGCTAATGTTATCAGAGTGTATACTGCAGATATGCTCATTTTAGCAGATTGTATTATGGCAGATATGATCATTTTTGCAGAGGGTATTGTGGCAGATGTACGAATTTTAGAACAGGGTAAATGGCAGATATGCAAATTTTAGCAGAGGGTATTATGGGAGATATGCAAATTTTAGCAGATGGTATTATCGGAGAAATGATAATTCCAGCAGAGTGTATAGTGCATATATGCTAATATTATCAGAGTGTATATTGCAGATATGCTAATTTTAGCAGAGTGTATTATGAGAGATATGCTAATTTTAGCAGAGGCTATTATGGCAGATATGCGAATTTCAGTAGAGGGTATATGGCAGATATGTTAAATTTAGCACAGGGAATATGGAAGAGATGCTAATTTTAGCAGAGGGTATATTGCAGATATGGTAATTTCTGCAGAGGGTATATGGCAGATATGCTAATTTTAGCAGAGCGTTTTATCAGATATATGCAAATTTTAGAGGAGGCTATATGTAAGCTATGCAAATTTCAGCAGAATGTATATGGGATATATGCAAATTTCAGCAGTAGGTAAATTGCAGATATGCAAATTTTAGTAGAGGGTATATGGCAGATATGCTAATATCAGCACAGCGTATATTGCAAATATGCTAAATTTAGCAGAGAGTATTTAATCAGATATGTTAAGGGAATATGGCAGATATGCTAATTTTATACAATTTTAAATTGTATCATATCTCCCATATACCCTCTTCTCAAATTTGTATATTGCAAATATGCTAAATTTAGCAGAGAGTATTTAATCAGATATGTTAAGGGAATATGGCAGATATGCTAATTTTATACAATTTTAAATTGTATCATATCTCCCATATACCCTCTTCTCAAATTTGTAGGCATATCTCCAGTATAACCTCTGTTGAAATTTGCATATCTGCAATATGCCCTCTGCTGAAATTAGCATATCTCCAATATACCCTCTGCTAAAATTTGCGTATCTGCCATAATACCCTCTGCTGAAATTTGCATATCTCCCAGGTGTCCATAGCTAACATATACCCTCCCCCAAAATTTGCA
>NW_024474275.1:0-10667 GCF_017654505.1 Polyodon spathula | reverse complement strand
TGATGATGTTTGCCGCATGCTCGCAGCGCTCTGGGGGGCCCATGATGTGCGCTACCTTGTCGGGTCCCGTGCCATCATCTGAAAACGAGACACCGGAGAAACAGACAAGGGTCAGAGCGGAGGCCACACGCCACTAAACATGAAGGTTATCCCTGGTACTGAAATCCCCATGATGTTTCTTATTATAGCTTGGTTGTACACCAGTGTAAAAAATTTTGTAATAGTTTATGAATTAGAACTAATTGTCATTTTCTGTAAGAAACTGAACTGAGAAGCTGGGTGTGGTATTTGAGCTCAGGACTAAGGAGAGAAGGGACCTCTGCTTGCATGGGGGATGGGTGAATCTCAGAGAGAAGATTCATAGGTAAAGGAAAGAGAGGTCAAATGACATCACTACAAGGGTGTGTTTTAGAGTCTACAAAACTAAAGTGAATGCATTGCCCTGGGCTCAGTGCTCAATCACTGTAGCCCAAAGTGTCGCGACTGTCCATTCAAATTATTCTATTCTCAGCTATACCAATAAACAGATATTTGACATCAATAATATTGTTTCAGTTTTACTTCCCTTGCACCATAGAGGAAATTAACTGCTGTGCAAGAGGTGACTTAGTGCCCTCCATGAATTGTTAGTTCCCCACCAGTCTTAAGCCTGCTCATGCTCATCTCACTTTGCCCCCCTGTCTCTTCACTGACCCGGTTTGAACTGTATTCGAACTCCGGCATCATTCTGGATCTTTTTGATCATTTCGCCGCTTCGACCAATCACCACTCCCACGGAGTGCCGCGGCACAGGGATCTGCAGAGAGAACGACTGGACACAGTCAACTCAGCACAACACCAACACACAGAGAAACAGACTGGGGACAGTCAACTCAGCACAGACACAAAATACACAAAAAATTGTGTACAGGGGACAGTCCATCCAGTACAACAATACCAATGCAGGGATGGAAACAAAACTCCTACTGCATAATAGTTTGACCGATTCCATGTTTTATTACAAGCTCCATTAGCCAATGTGCAGGTGACTCGTAAAACAAGAAATGGATCAAACTTTTATGCAATCAGTTATTTCCATCCACTCAATACACAAACCAGCAGAAAGAATACTTTGGACAGTCAACTCAGGACAACAGCACACACACACACAGAGATCCACTGAGGCCGGGGGGGGGGGGGAATCAACAGTGACCCTTACCTCTATGCCCCCTCCTCCAGAACCAGAACCCCCTCCTCCGGACCCCCCTCCCATTCGGGAGCCGTACTCATTCCTCTCCCCAAAGCCTCCGTGATCTCTCTCCCGCAGAATCTCCATCACCATCTCACGAGCTTGCTGAGAACAGACAAAGAGTGAAAAACACAGCAGAGTTAGCACACAGCCACACTACACAATGCTTATAATTTAAGATTGCTGGTCAGAGACTTCTATAGAGAACACATGTTAAGTGGGGGTCTCTGAGCAGACCTGCACTTTGTAGGGGTCTCCAATGATACGCAGGGGCTTGTCCATGTTCGCAGACTGAGAGCCGTCCTGAATCAGAATCATCTTCACACCCGCACGCTCCTGGAGAAACAAGAACGAACTCAATAAATCCCAAGGGGGTTGCTGCAGTGCAGTGTTTAGTTTTCAGGGGGGTAGCGCACAGTCCTGCCGTGCTCTCTCTCATCTGCAGCCGTTTGATGCAGTTTGTTATTGTGTGGGTGTGTACTTTGTTGTTTTCTTACACTCTGGAGAAGCCATGTCTCTCACCTGCTTGAGGTGTAGGGGGGATGCTACAGTATACTTCAGTTGTATTTGTTTTGGTGTGCAGTGCAATGTCTCACCTGCAGCTGCTTGATAGTCTCACCCCCCTTGCCGATGACTAGCCCTGCCTTTCCCGCAGGGATCATGAGCTCCTGCACCGAGCCGTTCTGCCCGTTCGTGGAGTCGTGGAAGGGGCCGGGGGGACCGCCTCGGCCACGAGAGACAATTTCATCTAGGAGCCCTTTCGCTTTTCTGAGGGGGAGAGTTAGAGTCTTCAACAAACATGCAGGTTAAAGGCCAATAATCCACTGTGCATCCAGAAATAGTGAGACCACAGCGAGGCAAAGGTTTAATGTGCATTATACAGAATTATTAATGGGCTTGTCTTTCACCAGAACAGTGAAAACCCAATCAAGATGCAAGCAAAACGCTTTACAAAATGAACACGATTTCACGGGATACATCCAAGTCACAAATTCAAATGTGGTACATAGAGCTGAGTGACAGGTGTTCAGGGACACCGAATGTTTAGTCAGTCAATCAAACTTTTATAAAAAGAGAGAAGCTTTACTTACTGGATGGAGTCTTGAGACCCTGTCAAAGAAACACTCCTATCTGGTAGACCACCACTGTCTTTGGGGAATAAACAAATAAAAAGCATTTAACATTTAAAATAAAGTATATAAACCTCTCCAATGAAAATCTTTGTAAGATCAGGATGGTTTTGAGGGCTCAGCAGCTTACCTGGTGCTATCTGTACCTTGCACCCAGAGTCCTGCTGTATTTTATTGATCTGTTCACCCCCTCGTCCGATTACTGAAACAAATATTAAACAATTATTTTAAAAACTACTTTCTATATGAATTTTAAATCCATAATGTAACCCATCATTGAAAGCTTCTAATAGAAGTAGATTTCAGACACACACCTTTCTAATGTTTATTATTGAATAAAAGATTTTCATAAAGGGAAATTTCCCAATCAAAATGAGAAATGTAACTGTCCTCTTAATTATTTTTATTAATGTATTTACACAAATGCAATACAATAGTCTAGCGCGATATTTCAGCACCCCCCTCTCAACATTACAATGGAACCAGTGCATGACACACACTACTTACTGAGCCCCACCATGCCCCCAGGCACCCGGTACACACACACTACTTACTGAGCCCCACCATGCCCCCAGGCACCCGGTACACACACACACACTACTTACTGAGCCCCACCATGCCCCCAGGCACCCGGCACACACACACTACTTACTGAGCCCCACCATGCCCCCAGGCACCCGGCACACACACACTACTTACTGAGCGGGCACCGGCACACACACACTACTTACTGAGCCCCACCATGCCCCCAGGCACCCGGTACACACACACTACTTACTGAGCCCCACCATGCCCCCAGGCACCCGGCACACACACACTACTTACTGAGCCCCACCATGCCCCCAGGCACCACACACACTACTTACTGAGCCCCACCATGCCCCCAGGCACCCGGCACACACACACTACTTACTGAGCCCCACCATGCCCCCAGGCACCCGGCCCCACACACACACTACTTACTGAGCCCCACCATGCCCCCAGGCACCCGGTACACACACACTACTTACTGAGCCCCACCATGCCCCCAGGCACCCGGTACACACACACTACTTACTGAGCCCCACCATGCCCCCAGGCACCCGGTACACACACACTACTTACTGAGCCCCACCATGCCCCCAGGCACGCGGCACACACACACTACTTACTGAGCCCCACCATGCCCCCAGGCACCCGGTACACACACACTACTTACTGAGCCCCACCATGCCCCCAGGCACACACACGGCACACACACACTACTTACTGAGCCCCACCATGCCCCCAGGCACGCGGTACACACACACTACTTACTGAGCCCCACCATGCCCCCAGGCACCCGGTACACACACACTACTTACTGAGCCCCACCATGCCCCCAGGCACGCGGTACACACACACTACTTACTGAGCCCCACCATGCCCCCAGGCACGCGGCACACACACACTACTTACTGAGCCCCACCATGCCCCCAGGCACGCGGCACACACACACTACTTACTGAGCCCCACCATGCCACACGGCACACACACACTACCTGAGCCCCACCATGCAGGCACCCGGCACACACACACTACTTACTGAGCCCCACCATGCCCCCAGGCACCCGGTACACACACACTACTTACTGAGCCCCACCATGCCCCCAGGCACCCGGTACACACACACTACTTACTGAGCCCCACCATGCCCCCAGGCACGCGGTACACACACACTACTTACTGAGCCCCACCATGCCCCCAGGCACCCGGTACACACACACTACTTACTGAGCCCCACCATGCCGTCAGGCACGCGGTACTCCTCGGTTATAGTCGCCCTGAGAGAGAGAGAGAGAGAGAGGTCAGAGAGCTGGCTGTGCAGTGCACACAGTGAAAACTGACTGATCACATTTCTATGACAATCATTTTGACTAGAACTCATTTCACTCCCAATGTCTGGAGTGCCATTGAAGACACAAGACACTTCTAGTATAATAGTGCCTCACTGTATTGATTAGGGTTAGTATTCCTCAACACTGTACACAAGATAGATAGGACAGAGAGAGAGAGAGAGAGAGAGAGTTAATACAGCAAGTCTTATTTTCATTTGGAACGTGGCTATAAATGAGGGACCAATTTCACTTTGATTTTGTTATTATATTGTTTAAATAAACAGCTGATTTCAATTAATTTCAAATAGGATTTCTATTGTTACCTTTGCTGGTGGATAGCAGCAAGCTGAGCTCCGACTGCTGAAAATGAGAAAACAAAACTCAAGACCTGACCACATAACGAGCACTCGAAACAAAATGCATGACAGCGCACTTGAAAAAATCACATTAAGATGTCTTCATTGAAAAAAAAACTTGAGCAGCTAACTGAAATTAGCTACAGAAGTCAGTTTAAAATCTGAAGTTACGCAGAGAAGTGTTTTTTCTAAATGTATGCCAATTTGTAGGTGCAGTGGCAGCAGCTATCCACAAGAGGGTACATATGCAGAAAGGTCCAATAGACCAAGTCTCAGGAGGAATGCACATACAATACTTGCACAGTATGTCAGCAACAATTTCCTGTTCTGCTGTCTAACAAACACCCAGAAGGACCTTGAAACAGTGAACAGTGAATGAATGTAGGGCTCCTGTACAGTAAAGCACAGTAACTATTAGTGCTGCATTTAGAAATACTAAAATGAACTGCACTCAAAAACAAGTAGTTATTTTACATGTTAGTGTAAACAAGCCCTAGCCGCAGTAATGTTAGAACAGTGAAGTAAGGAGAGCGCACTGTTTGTATAATATTGACCTCATTTAACATTTGAATGAATTTCAGTGACCACTTATTTTACTTTTATAATCTGTCCCCCAGAGTGAAAATTAGTGAAAGATTGATTTATTACTTACAGTCATTCTGAGAAGCTAGTTTCTTACTGTCTGGCTGTTCTGTAAAATATTAAAGAAAACACATTAGTTCAATTATAGATGTTTTTCACCTGTGTGACCAAGATATTCCTCCTAGTGATATTCCTCCTTTTATTGGCAACTTGATTTTACAAAGTGCGAAACTAACAAGGAAACAGCATGGTAACTACTGGCACAACTAATTTCTGGTCTGAAATCTGTACAAGGACCGTCACGTACAAAATGAGACGAGTGCATATTCTCGCATTGTTCAGGAGGGCCCAATGGCAGCCGTTTTGTCTGAATTTAGCATTAGGAATGTTTAAAACGTCCAGTTTGACGTCAGGAAGACGGGTATTCAAAATATTAGCAGCAGACCCATCACCCTGCTTGAGGGACAGGTAAAACAATGAGAACTCCATGTCTACGAGCATTACCCAAGGACAGCACATGCAAAGAAAACAGGACTGGGACAAGAATCGAACCCTGGGGGCCCCACATGTAGCCTTTGATAAAGAGGTCTCCTCCTTAAATTAACAAACAAACCTGTTCCAGACAGGACAGTCCCACCATATTTAACCTGATCAATTGAAACAGAGTGATCAGTGGTGACAAAAGCTGCACTTCAATCCAGTAAAACAAGAAGCGAAGGTGAGCCCACGTCAGAGGAGCGCAACACATCACTGAGCACTCAAATTAGTGCCGTCTCAGTGCGAGGATACGGCCAAAAACCAGACCACTCTCTCAGCAATGCTCTGTGCAGCAAGAAATGAGTTCAGATGCTGCGCTCCACTCGAACACCTTGGATAAAAAGGGAAGATTGGGTACAGGTCTGCAGTGAAGCGCACTAGGGTCGAGGGTGGGCTTCTCGAGCAAAGGCTTGATTACTGCAGTCTTCAAAGAATTAGGAACAATACCCGATGAAAGAAAGCTGTTTATATTTAAAACTGTGAT
Organism: Polyodon spathula; assembly: GCF_017654505.1. Classification (NCBI taxonomy): domain Eukaryota; kingdom Metazoa; phylum Chordata; class Actinopteri; order Acipenseriformes; family Polyodontidae; genus Polyodon; species Polyodon spathula. The sequence goes on along the minus strand of NW_024474275.1, from coordinate 4,494 downwards.
ATTTATTTTGAATACACTTTTAAAAGTGTAGTAGAAATGGGATTTAATGTACATGTTGTGGGTTTTATATTTAACTATGACACCCAGCTCTTGTTCACAAATCAATACAAAATGCCCCAAGGTTTGATTAGATTCAAACCGACCAAGAATATTTGCATCAGTGTTTTTGTCAGCTGGCATGTCGAATTGGTATACAGTTGCTCATCTGATTTGTGATGTCCGACACTTATTGAAGTGATTCATAAACCCGTCACAGCTTACTCAGGGCTCTACATTTACATTTCTTACTACTGGCCCCATAATAAGTGCAAAACTAAGTTAACAGCAGAGTAATGTATTAGGTTGTGTGTGTTCACCCCACTCAAATAAAATAAACAATCTTATGGATTGTTTGTTTGCAACCATTCTGATTGTGTATAACATGTGTTTAATGGTAATAGCTGATCTATTTTTAAATCTAGCTTACTGTACATTAACATGTTTTGACTAGATGACAATATTGAATAAATTCACTCATTGTTTAATTTTTAAACTACTAATGTGTTATTTTATATAATGTTATTTTTGGCTTCAAAGTTGCTACCGCATCACTAAATTAAAGATGAAAAAAATCCCTGTTTTTCACTGTGGAAATCTGGTAACCTGAAACTACATGCACAGTAAGAGAAACTGAAGAAATTTTGCTCAGACACCAAAATCATGCAAAGCTCACAAAACATTAGGAGAACCATCAGAATTGTGTAAACTGCATTCTCCTACTGCAGGCATTCAATAAATTCATTAATTAAATTAGTGCTCCACCAGTGCTTTCTTCTATAGCAAGATGTAGGAATCTAAAACTGCAGCAATACATCAATAGCTGCCATCTTTCAATATGCCTTGCAGGGCATTGTAAACATTCAGTTCACACACCACATACCTCACATACAGAGGCTAAGCGAAGCCTTTCGATAGATGCTGTTGTATAACCTCAGCCATTTAACATGCACATTGGCATGCTGGTCGGAAAATGAAAATACTGAATCCAAGATATGAAAATGTGTACAAATGATACTCGTTTTTACAAGCAAACTCGCACCCGAGCTGTTAGCAACGCTAAAAGGGTAACAGATTTATACTCATTATAACAGTAAACACAATTCAAACAATAATCATTAGATCAGTCTCAGATCTGTCGCTTGTAGCCTCTCAGGTCAGCACCAATCTTACTGCTGATAAGAACGGGTCCCGTAAAGGCTGTGAATGGCATTTCTAAGCTGAACAGTGTATCCCAAATCAAAACATTAGACAATTCGACCCCGCTGTGCAGCTTCCACGTGTGTACCTGGGGCTCCAGCGGTGCTTCCCCCCCCCCCCCCCTCACAGCAGCAGACAAACACTTGCTATCCTGCGAGCTATTACTGAGAGACTGGATATGAGGGCAACTACGTGCTGAGATCCCAACAAAAAAGCTGCTGTTTTATCTGCAAGTCTGAGTATGTGACATTTGTTTCACTGTCATCATGAAGCAAGATTTAGTCTTTCTTCCACGCCACTTTTTGTCTTAATTTTTTTCGTAATCTCTTTCTTTATCATTACTGATTTAAACACTTTACTTTTGGCTTATTGGTGCAGTTGGCTGCTTAGCTGTAAAAAAAAAAAAAAAAAAAACAGACTGTAAAAAATTGCCATGTCGAGGCAACGAGTATTACCAACCGCACTTCAAATACGACGTGCAGCGGTTCAATTCCAGTCGGCACACTGTGGCACACTGACCCATTTTCCTGCGTTCATGAAATGGAAGCCATGTCCACTATATACATTATACAGCGAACATGTTACCGGCCCAGTTGGGCCTGTGGTGCTTCAGAACTACCGGCCAAACCGAGAGCTCCTAATGTTGAACCCTGGTACTGGGGAGGGCTCTGTGCAACACAATCCAATTATGGTTTTGTTCATTTTGTTACGGACTGACAGAAATTTTGGGTTATTCTGATTTTTGTTAATACGATTGGAATAGAACGATCTATCTAGAGACAACGTAGCCCCGTATTTTCAAAGATGATCTTTCCAAGTTATGTACCTGCAGTCCAGTAGCGCTCCAGCTGCATTCTAGTTTGCTACTCATACGTTTGTGTATACATGTTATATCACTGAACCAGGGAGAATATCTTTATGTAGAGTTTCTTCAGTTTATAGGGTGCAAGAGTATCCAAGGTGTTTGTCAGAGTGGCATTATAGTCCTCTACCAACTCTGAGCGCTCCAGAGTGAGCACAATCTAATAGGAGCAGTAACATGCTGAATAAAACCCAAGCACTCAAGCAACGCCAGAAAATCTCTAATGGACATCAACACGTACATTAAAATCACCTAAACAGCAAGATCCTATCACGTCCAACAATTGTTGATAGAAACTCACTGAATTCAGATTGAAGAGTTGGAGCTAGGGGACAATAACAGCAGTCAAAACAGGAGTTTGGCCACGAAACATAAAATATAGGACGACAAATGAAGTTTCTCAAAACTCACTACCAAAAATGGTTGCAATACCACCACCTCGTCCCTTAAGACGCGTTTCCTGATAGAAGGAAAACCCTGAAGAACAGGCCTCTAGGGATGCACTTTCATCTTGCTTCAGCCACATCAACTAAAGTAAAAATGTGTAAATTCATTTTAAGAATAAAACCGTTAACAGGCTTGTTTGTCAAAGATCTTGTATCAGGTAAGCCAATATGAAGCATGGTTGGTGCCGGGCCCGGCAAGTTGACAGTGTGTGATGAAGTCATAACTAACTACATTTTCAGTACAACAGCCCCAAGGAGAAGGGGTTGGTTGATAGAGGGGAACTAACACTACTTCAGTTGGGTAGATTAAATGTTTCAATTGTGGAGTCTCTACAATTGAAACTGAGGCGTGCGAGTCAATCCTCCTGTAACAGTAGTTACACAGACCTCCATCACCACTAGTGTAACAGTAGTTAATCTGAGATAAGCGATAACGGGGGGCTGGTTGACACCAGACTAAGCTTTGATTTCAATCTGGAAAGCTTTTTGTGAATAGCTTGCAATAATATCAATTTTTATATAATGCCTTTCATAGTGGACCACCATCACAAAGCACTTTACAGAGGTAGGCTGTGAACTGTGCACTATATACGCAGAGTCAGTTACAATACATTTTAACATCCCATCCGCAGGACGCAGAACAAGGAGGTTAAGTGACTTGTTCAGGGTCACACAGCGAGTCAGTCAGTGGCAGAGGTGGGATTTAAACTGGTGACAAGCCCTGGACCATACTGCCTCCTTGTACCTACTGTGATGAGACTAGAACTAAAGACAGTTAAAAGGTAAATAATATCTCTACAACTTTTTATATGCATGACATACTGGTAATAGGTTTTCTTGTTTGTTTATATGAAAGCTTGCAACCCCTTCAACTTCTGAATGTAGACAGATCTGAAAATTTGCACACAGCTTGGTAATGGTGAAGGAACAAGAGAGGCAAATAACGGATTTCAATAATAAACACGCCTCCCCCACATTGGCGACTAAGCACTTACAGAATACACACACAACAGAACTTCGGTTCTGCAATAAAGGCTTTCTGTTCCCGTCAGAAGCTGCGCAGCCCTGTTGATCTCACAGAACCAACACTAATGGAACCAGCCCCCTTTCCTTGTTTCCATAGCAACATGCAGCAGCCAGTCACATTAGGGTAGAACAGCAGGAATTATCATTCAGAATTCTGAGCTGTCTGCAGTTCAGAAGAGATGGCTATTGCCAACTTAAACCAAAAAACTTTAAAAGCAAGTAGATTCCCCTCACCCCAAACAACAAGGGATGAAGTGACTGTTGAGGTGTCTGCGCTGCCTTACGCCACAGGCAGGAGGGGTTAAAATAACTACACAGCTTTTAAATTCTCCGTTTTGCAGGAGTGTTGCAGCGCTACAGGCCACTGAGCTTCCCTGGACTTGCTCGGCTGATAGGCAAATATCTTACTTACCGTAAATAAAATGTCAAAGAAACTGAAGCATTTGAAAAATCCACACCTAGCCAGCTCCATGACAATGAGAATGTAAAAGATGAGGAGAAGCCAACAGTGTTAGCAGGTTACCCAGCTTGTCTATGACAGTAACTGAAATGAAATGTGTCCATTTTTATATAGTTCTCTTCCCTGGCATTTGATTCATATAGTTCTATTTCCTGCCATTTCATGTATATACTTCACTCACTGCCATTTTCTATGGAGGTAGTTCTCTTGCACAGATTGTATATAGATCCCCCCCACTATTTAAAGATAACAAAACACCCATTACATGAAAACAAAGCATGCAAACGCAACGTGTGTGCAACATACACGTCTCCTCATACTGTCCCCGTTTGATAGTGTTGGCCACCAGGTTTTCAAAGCTAGACCAAATGGCCACCAGCACACAAAGCGATTTGTCCCACACTGGTTCTTTGTGTAATCACATTTAGTAAAAGCAAGACGCAAAAGAAACATGCATTTAAACT
>NW_024474274.1:0-10060 GCF_017654505.1 Polyodon spathula | reverse complement strand
CGAAATGTGTTGAATGAGCACAGACCTGTGAAGCTGCGTCTCCTTCAGCAGGTTTAACATGGTGCTGCTGCTATTCAGTATACTAGTGCTCTTTTAAACAAAAAGTCAGTCTGGTCAGCTCGGTTACTGGTTTCCAGTCCCCGTTCCCTTACCTGCGTCCTCCAGCTGTCGTTTCTGCCCTGGAAAAGGGAACTCTGGCAGCGGTGCACTGTTATTAATCACCGGTGTCCCTGTGTCTCCTCCTATCTTGGCTGCTATCTGCAAGACATCACAAAAGACATCGGCGCTCACACCACGACAGCACACAGTCTCTACAAGAGCTAAACATTTACAATCATGGTGATGAAAAATTGCAAACAGCTCAGACAGTATGCAAAAGGTTCAGTCTGTTACCACTCTTACCAGCTATAAGAGTCCAGCACGCTCAAAACACACACTTTGTTGGGAGTCCAGTTAGTCGGATTTAACTTAATCAACTCTCCTTACCACATTTCTGAGGAAGGAAAAAATATACCAAGCAATGTCTGATCACTATTAAAAGAGCAAACTCTGTTCACGGGTTTCTTTAGAAAATTCTAAATAGTCTTTCAGCTGTGATGTTTTATTTTTTAAATGTACATCAGTGTTTTTGATTTCATCACACTTAACTCAGATTAAGACGTATTATTCTACAATATATTTTATCACTTTGTATTTTTCAAATTATGGTTGAGTATATAATTTTATTTTGCATACTTCTATACTGTGCTATTTTTAAAAGTGGTTAGAAATGACGAATTTAGATTAAAATGAATGATAAAATTAGTATTAAGTAATAGTCATTGGAATTAACATTCTTTTAAAGAAAGTAACATTCAACCAAATCAAAGTTTAAGGATCATTCAATCAAACAGACATTAGGACGCACTAAATGGTGAACAAATATAAAATAAAACTCGTAACAAATGTAGAAATACGATGTTGTCATCTATAAAATAGCTTTCCACAAAAAAAAAAACAGTCGAGTCAGAAAATTCTTATAGCCTATCCTCCCTCAGATGACAGACTTTCCTCATATATAATCATTTACATTGGATTATGATAAGGTAACATTAAAAGGAGAGCAATACATTAAAACTGGTAAAACAGAAGAAACATAGTTATCTATTTATATGAAATAAAATGCTCTCACAAAAAGAGACAAATATACAGCATTTGAATACAAAAACAAGTAACTTAAAAAACATGAGGCACAGCAGCAAGCTGGCCAGACAGCGTTTCCACAGCCTGTTCTGAAGCCACTATTCCCTGCTTGTCAGCAATGCAGCACAGAAAACCACATTATGCAAATTTCATTTAACTTTGTTATTGTCTATTTCACGTTTTTGTCCGGATCTGCTTTCATTAACAATTGAAACTAAATGAATGAATGGACTCCCAATTGTTTCCTCTACTCCTGCTTAAATTCCAGGAGCATCCGGCCGGCTCACTGCACAAAGGGGTGTGTCTCAGATCAAGTGGAGATTACGTTCAAACAAGACTTTCTTTCATGATTTACAGTTTAATAAATGTGCTGTATTAGCTACTCATGTCAAGCTTGTATCGCGATACACAAAGGTGTACCGTATAGGGTTAAAGTATCGTGATGCATCAGTACACAATTAATCGTCTCACCCCTACTATATACAGATAAAAAGTAGACCAACACAACAAAAAACAAACATGCACATACAAACACACACATACCAATTATCTATCGATGTTTAAACAGGCACGGTACTAAAGATAAAGGTTTTACTATAGAAGACTATCTAAATACACTAAGAAGTTCAAGTCCAATGGAATGTATGTTAATAGAGAAAAGTGTAAGGTACTGCACGCAGGAAATAAAAATGTACATTATAAATATCATATGGGAGATATTGAAATTGGAGAAGGAATCTATGAAAAAGACCTAGGAGTTTTTGTTGACTCAGAAATGTCTTCATCTAGGCAATGTGGGGAAGCTATAAAAAAGGCTAACAAGATGCTCGGATACATTGTGAAAAGTGTTGAATTTAAATCAAGGGAAGTAATGTTAAAACTGTACAATGCACTAGTAAGACCTCATCTTGAATATTGTGTGCAGTTCTGGTCACCTCGCTAGAAAAAAGATATTGCTGCTCTAGAAAGAGTGCAAAGAAGAGCGACCAGAATTATTCCGGGCTTAAAAGGCATGTCATATGCAGACAGGCTAAAAGAATTGAATCTGTTCAGTCTTGAACAAAGAAGACTACGTGGCGACCTAATTCAAGCATTCAAAATTCTAAAAGGTATTGACAGTGTCGACCCAAGGGACTTTTTCAGCCTGAAAAAAGAAACAAGGACCAGGGGTCACAAATGGAGTTTAGAAAAAGGGGCATTCAGAACAGAAAATAGGAGACACTTTTTTACACAGAGAATTGTGAGGGTCTGGAATCAACTCCCCAGTAATGTTGTTGAAGCTGACACCCTGGGATCCTTCAAGAAGCTGCTTGATGAGATTTTGGGATCAATAAGCTACTAACAACCAAACGAGCAAGATGGGCCGAATGGCCGCCTCTCGTTTATAAACTTTATGTTCTTATATTCTTATGTTCAGACTCATGTACAGAACCAATCACTTCCTCTGATGTCACTCTTTCCATGTCTTCCTGAAACAGACATGTTCTTTGCATATCAGACAAGAGCAACAGTGGGGGCATGCAGGGATTTGCAATTTAATGCTACAAAGGAATTTTTTTTTTTTTTTTTTTTTTTTTTTTTTTTTTACCCAGGCAAGGGAATTGATGCCTGGGTAGACACTGGTGTGACACTGTATAAAAAACACTGGCATTGATGAACGGGTTAACAGAGTTTGCTTTCCTTTGAAACTTTTTCCTCTTACACTCACCAGCTGTATAGCTGGCTCATCGATCCGAGTGCCTCTCTGGTGACACGTTCTGGCAAAACTGAGCTATAGCAGTATTACATTGCTTTAATTTCTATTAAATGAAAGAACGACCACTTACTGTAGAAATCACATTAACGTTAATGTGATTTCTACAGTAAGTGGTCGTTCTTTCATTTAATAGAAATTAAAGCTAGTAAGCTGTGTGTTGCAGTGTTTTGTGGCAGTGCAGGCACCAGCCAAACAGGGAAGCTGCTCCAGATTTCCTATAGTAGCTCATGCTTACCTCCTAAGGAAGTGGTGTGTAGGCTTGTGCTAATCGGTATTAATAAAATTAATAACAGCCAAAATCATGTGTATGAAAATTCAATTTGTAGACCAAAGTGATTTTCCATTTCAACATTACTCTTTTAACCATATGAGAAGTAATTTTCATGTTTCTCCATTTCATACACTTGATATTTATGTATTGGACTTTCTTTCAAGCTACGTTGTTCAAGTAAATGCCAATACATTTACTGTTCTTTGTATTTATTTTTCAAGCAACAGTTAACAGAATTGCAAATAAAACGACAGAAACAAACTTCTGAAAACTGTAAAAAACCACCAGTGTTCAAAATGGCAGTTTTCGCAAAAGTATCTTTTAAAACGTCCTATTTATTATACAGTGAAAAACTCTGCCATGGGAAAGTATTAACCACAGAACCGGGGTACGTGCTTTAGTTGCCCCCCACACCAGTTTCCATGTTTTAAAATTACTCAAGCTGGCTCTCAATTCTCTGGTCCGTTTTCACTCCTGGGGCTGGCCTGAGTTCTAAAATCTGAATTCGGGCTGGGAGGCAAGTCACTAAATGTCAACTCAAAATGTTGTAGGGGGCGGGATCATACCGTATAACGGGACAGATTGGCTGGTATAAAGTTGGTGGATTTGCTACTTTGGGGATTTTTACAGTTTCTGAATTGCAGTTTATCACAGAGCTCGGTCAATGAAATGCAACGCGTTTGGCTGTTAATTAAACTCATGTAAAAATAAAAACATGAGAAATTCTTAACTTTTTTTTTTAATTTACCATGCTACTACAGTACAGGGCAGTTTACACTCTCTGGGTTTCTGATCGCATCAGATCCATTCCACATTTTTCAATTCCTTTGATGGAAATCTCTGCTCGACAATGTTAGTAAGCAAACTGGCTTCATCACTGCCACTCTCATGTCCACTTTGATATCCAACACATTATTTCCCTTGTCCAGCGCTCTTTCCCTGTTCTGCATACCAGTCTGCCAGAGGTATATGTACTGCATGAAACAAACACAAAAGAATATCTAGATGGATTTATCTTTGAAATCACTGACTCAATTTGACAGCAATACCATCTGCATCGTGACCTTTAACCCACGGGTATTCCTGCCTAACTCCCGTGATACCTTGGAAAACCATGGAAACGCCTCCATTTCACCAACTCCAGCTGTCCATCAACTCGAGTTCTGGGAGAATTCTGACTAAATTCCGAGGCATGAGTTGGCTGTCCATGGAAACAATGTATATGTATTCCCAGAATCTTGGAAGATTAACAACAACACTTAAGGACTAGTTGGTTCCATTAATATTTTTAGAAGCCTCAAATTGGTCTTGTTTTTGAAGTATAAAGACAAGTTTGTGGTTTTAAATTCTAATAAAATTTTGTAATTACTTTTCATAGATACAAGTAATTTTACTTGTTCTTTAAATCTGGGTGCCTAAAATCATAAAACTAGCAATTTGTGGTCCCTAATAAGGAACATATTTAGGCCCAGGAAATGCAGTTTTAGACCCCTGCAAAACCCTGAAATTCACTGCCCCCTGCACCCACGCTGGGAGCACCCTCATACCGCTACCTAGGATTTCTAGCCTCCTACTTAAATGAAAAAAGACTGTACCAACAAAACCAGATACAGTACATCTAAATGGAAGCCTGCTTATTTTAAAACAGTCCTTTCAGATAGGTATTTTTGATATTGTATCTTGTGTGTTCCATGAAAAACATACAAGGGTGGAACAGGCCAAAATGAAATCAGATGTGTTATCCCGCACTGAAGTCAACATTTCACAGGGTCGGGTATGCGAGTGTTTCCTAACAGCTAGTTTAATAGTGACAGTCAGGTTGAAGGGTTAGATTTAGGGGGTATGTTTAAGCGTTAGGTGCAAGTCCCATATGACTGGCACGGACTGAAGTTGCGAATGGACAAATGGAGCTAGTAATTGTAAATTAGGTAAGGTGAATGGAAGTAGCATGACGTTTAGTTCTGTTGAAAGGGAAAATACGCTTTTAAATGTGATTTGCAAAGATAAACCGTTTAAGTATAGTTTTGTTTTCTAGTTTTTTGTTTGGGTGATTTTAAAAAAAAACGTTTTTCTGTATTATGATACAGCTGTATTTTGTTTTTACATTATTTTTTGTAAAGTTTAGGATATTTTTGTCGCATTCTCTCTATATATTAATATAATAAAAGGTAAAGGATGATAAATGTGTGCGAGTGCACCGTACCCTTGCAAGACCACGAGTGTTATACGGATTTGTATATTTGAGTACCTGCGAATTTTGCAATACCACGTTTAATTCATTTCACTGATTTGGCGTCGGAATGGGTAAGCTATCGCAGAACACTAAACATATATATAGAAAACAGACGCCATGCTCTTTGAAGTGCATTTACAAAAGACACCAACGTTTACCACATATTCATTGTAAAAGTATTTCGTTTAAAAATGACGTCCAATATCAAACAAAGGCAGTATTTTAACAGCCACGTGTTGGTGTGGTACAGGAGCAGGGATCCCCTTTCCGGGTGGCGCACTGGTTAGTGTACCCTTCCCATTCCTAACCCAGTTTGCATTGCAATGCATCGACCTAGCGGCCTGCACCCAGTCAACCTGCTTCCTCACACAAACTAACCGCGGGAACCCGCGTACACCAGCCCTGAATCAGAAAACACACCCTGAGCCCCCAACGAGGCAGCCGCACGTACACTAACCCCCAGATACCCCCCAGCACTTCACTAGCAGCTGCATTTCTTTTTTAAATCGCGCATACATACAGACAAACAGCCAGAGGCACGCACAAGCATGCCGCTCTCCCCCTTCCCCGGCTGATCGCTCACTCCGCGCTGTCCTGCGCAGCTCCCGGGATAGCCTGGGTTTGTTTGCCTGCGTTTACCTGCCGGGCCCGCTGCACCGCGTCGGCGAAAGCGTCCTTCCTGATGGCAGGGGCGCCTGCCCCGGGCGGTTGCGGGGTAGAGGCTGGCACTCCGGGCCCGGTCGGCACCGCGTTATACTCCGACATCGTGACCGTGCTTTGCGGAGAGGCGAGCGGATCAGGTCTAGCAGAACTGCGCAGAAGCGGAAAGGGGCAGGCAGAGAAGTGGCCAGGGAGAGCCAAAGCGGCGACCAATGAGAGAACAGAACTGCCTACGTGACTGTAACCTCTGACCAATGCAAGTGGCCTTCGTCGAAAATGGGCGTGATTGGCAAGTGGGATCGTCTTTAAAAATAAAATACTACGCCTGACGGGTTTGCCTCATGAATATTAACTACTGCGTGACGCTTTTGTGTTCGTTACGAGCAACCAATTAGAGTCAAGGCACAGGTTGAGTGGTTGCATTGTGTAACCAATTAACCGTGTAGGCGGGGTTTCAGAGGCTTGATCGACTCTTTTATTGACCAATAGGAGAGTTTATAAAACAAGGCAAAGGCTCCCCGATGAACATGTCTGTCATCAAAACCGAAGCTATATTCGGGACCAATCCACACAATTGTAATACATACCCGTTTTGGCAACGTAAGAAAGCCAGACTAACATTAAAAATAAAACTAAAAAGTGCGGTGCTGCAGGGTCTTCTGTGTGAAATCGGAATTCAAGACGCTTGCGAAACTACAGCCACACCCGCGATTGTCTCTCTCTGGTCTGTTAGTATATTACACGATGGCGACTCCGTCCAAGATCCGAAATGCCGTTAGTTTCACAACCCCACCGTTTCAGCCTCCAGGCTCACTCGAGTGGCTGTAAACAGGTACTGCAGCGACTACCGTCTAAATCACGACCCCTTCTGCATTTTACATACGGATATTTTAAGGATTTTTTGTTTCCCCACTAAGAAACAGTTTGAATTTGATAATAAAATGTGTTTTAGTTAATTTTTTTCCTATGTATTATACAACTATTATTTAGTTTCCATGATAACATATTTTAACAGTAAAAATAATAGTAATGTAGTGTTTCAGGGGAACAAACAAGAGGCAGATGAGTGCAGCAAGATCTCATTTAAAATGTTTATTTATTCAGAGAGGGCATCACAACACAGCCCAAGCTGCTGGCAGGCAGCTCCTAAATAGAGCCCTATTGGCTCCACACACACAAGGGCACATTTACATACACACTGACCAATCGCGGAGACCCTCGTTTCCGTGCAGGCAGCTGACCGGCGGAACCAAACACAAATCACAGTGCAGCAGCAAACACAGACCCCATCTACATACAGCTGCACTGTGAAAGTCACACCCCCTGCCTAGATGCCCTTTACTCACAGATTGATGCAGGGTGACACACAAACAGCGGGAAAGACAGGGCAGGACAGCACGCATGCACACACACACACACATAGCACAGTTTGCTACATAGTTCTCTTCGTCTCCGAAGAGATAATATTACAGTCTCAAGCGATCTGGAGCTGGCCAGACGCCTGCAGTCTGTAGCTGGTCCCTGGAACTGTGTGCACAGTCTGCTACTTCAGGAGGGGCTTGGGTCCCATCCGCCCGCTGTGTTGACAGGCTCTCCCGGGAGTTGTGGGTACGGTCACGGCGCTATCAGCTGCTTCTGGGGGGGTTGGACCCTGCCCCTCCCCCCCCTCAAGCTGTGCTGTCGTGTCCTCCGTTATCAACCATCTGTCAGGGTGAGAGGTGTGGTGGATCTGCTCTCGTCTCCTGGTGGCTGGACGAGCCCTATCGATCAGCGTCGGCGCGCCGTGCTCCGCTGACCTGCCTGGCCGAGCCCTGCCATTCTGTCTCGGCCGCCGTGCTCCCTCCAGTTTCAGCTCCAGACCCCCTTGGACACTTTTCAGAGCCTGTCGGAGTCATTGCTGTCTCCGCTCACAGCTCCAGACCCCCCTGGACACTTTTCATAGCCTGTCGGAGTCATTGCTGTCTCCACTCACAGCTCCAGACCCCCGGACACTTTTCAGAGCCTGTCGGAGTCATTGCTGTCTCTGCTCACAGCTCCAGACCCTCGGACACTTTTCAGAGCCTGTCGGAGTCATTGCTGTCTCCGCTCACAGCTACAGACCCCCGGACACTTTTCAGTGCCCAATGGAGTCCACCGAGGTAACCCGATCCCGCTACCACCCCCTGGAGACACTTCATTCCTTTGCCGGTGTCCTGACAATCTGAGCTACCCGGTAGCTCATCCTGTCAAGACTAGTCTGAAAAACTACACTAGTCCTCAGAATGAACTACCCAGATTGAATAGGTAAGCAGACATTCATTCAAAGGCATTAAACTATACCTTGAGAAGCTTGCAGTCTATAGTGTCTATACAGTTGAACAAAATATGCTTTTTTTAAAGGATTTTTAATACATAAATCAGGTGATGCTTTGCGATGCGTCTGAGAGTTAAAGACCGTGGATCAGAGGGGGTGTACTATCTCATGGGCTGCACTTTTTCATGCTTCACTGGTTTTGGATAGCCCATACATGCTTTTCTATCTATAGTTAATAGCAATATTGACCATATTTGATACCTGTACAAAGTTATAAGTTATATATTATAACTTACCAAAAATGGTAGCTCGGATTTATGGGCGTGTATTGAAGAGGAAGGGATTAAAGTAAAAAAATATATCATGGTGCATGTCAATTTTGTGAGGGCATGCGTGCTTTGTGTAGGAGGCTCATCCTGAGGGCAGCTCAGACTGTCACCAGTATCCACTCGAGCAGGGATGGAATCCGGCTCCCGTTAGGTCTCCCCCCAGCTTCCTCTCTTTGTCCCCAATGCTTACGTTCCATCCCAATGTAGCGTTTCAGGGGAACAAACAAGAGCCAGACGACCGCAGGAAGATCTCATTCAGATGTTTATTCATTCAACGTCAGGACACCAGTGCAGCAAACACAGACCCCATCTACATACAGCTGCACTGTGCACGTGACACCCCAGGCAGTGTGCAAGCACTGCCTAGACACAAAACAATCTTTACTCACAGATCCATGCAGGGTGATGCAAACAGTGGGAAAGACAGGACAGCACACACACACACACACACTCTTGCTAGTTTGACACCGTTGCAAATAAATGCAATACAAATTGTGACTTTATAATTATTACCATACACTATTACACAGTACTAGTATCCATCCCTTATAAAAGTTTACCATGGGAAATCTGCACAGAAATATTCACATGATTTCCCATGACTACACAATGCATGTTCTATAGCTTATTGCCATGGTGTGCCATGTGTTATTTTAATTTTTTTAACATGCTTTACCATACCTCCCTGGAGTTTACCATGCTTCCCTATGGTTTCACTGTGCTTTATTACATTTTGCTATGCTTATATTATATAGGGATATTTAGTCTGATATTTCAGAAGAGAAAACAAACAAATATGTAAATAAATACATGGTCAAACAATCAGATTTAAGGCAAAAAAGCTTTATTTAAAAACTGTGAAGGACAGCAGGACATTACAGAATTATAAAACAGTCATGCTGAAGACACGCTACAGAGTGCTACAGCCATTCAGAGCTTTCACAAAACGGTCAGGAGCAGCTTTCCATGGTCCTCAAGTTTAAAACATTTTATTGCAAGGTTGAAATGCCTGAAAAAAATACACACAGAGGGTATCGCATTCACAGTCAAAGACTTACATTTCACCCCAATGAACCCAATAGAATTCAGAACAGAGTGAGAAAGACAAACAGATGAAGAAAGGAAAGAGGGAACAAATGAGAAATCAAAAAGAAAATAAAGCAAAAGTAAAATAAAAAAGCTTGCATTCCAAACTATTTTCTACACCTCTGAACAAATGAAGATTCCCTTGTAGAGCATCAGTGATCACATCAAGACTGGACGCAGCATGCAGCTAGAGGCTGGAAATCTCTCTCCCGCTCTCTCTATATCATTACACCAACCAAGGTCATAGCAC
>NW_024474273.1:0-4273 GCF_017654505.1 Polyodon spathula | reverse complement strand
GCTTACATAAATAACACAATCACATTTATCATCATCTTCACAGTAGTAAGAAGAATAATAATATATTAAATCACATTCAGTAGTTACATAACTTTCTTAAATGCAGTAGATTTATATATTTTTCTGTTAAAAAGTTTATCATTTCTTTTACAATCTAAAGTTTGTTTTTATTTAAAGTCTGTTTCTTGTTCAGGATTTGAAATCAAGTCAATACCTCACATTATTTGATATTTATTCAGTGATAAATACCCCAAAACGTTTAACTGCAATCATGGATGCTGCGACCTTGAAGGTTAATGTATACTCTTCAATTTCATGGAATCAGAGTTATGGTAATAACCTAACATTCCCTGTCAAGTACTAACTGTAGCCATTACCTAATGGGTGAGTATACCAAAGCCATCTCTGCTCTCCCGAACCTCTCCCAAATGAGGCTCACCACCTCGTGGTGAAGCCTTCACTGTGAGGCGCTTGGGACTGTCCTTGAGAGGAGGTCTGCCAACCAGTTTGTCACCCGCAGTGAGAGGAGGTTCTTTCCACAGCAAAAGCTTGCGGGCCACGTGGTGGAGCCTGGGAGATCTGAGGCCACCCTGGTGGTTTATGTAGACCACTACTGTTGTGTTGTCCATACGGACAAGGACGTCTCCCACGAACAACCTGAAAAACCCTGCTGTGAACCAGGCCTGCAGAGGGCGCATGTGCAGGAGTCCCAATGGAAGGGTCTGGGAAGCGTCTGCCATCAAGCCCAGAAGTCTCTGGAACGTCACTGCCCTGAGCGCTCTGTTGAGCTGAAAGAGCTCTAAACAGACAGCTATTCACTGATTCTCTACACTGCCATCCAACAGAGTGGACAGCGTGGACCTGGAGTCCAAGCACACCTAGGTAACAGGCTGTCTGAGAAGGCGTTAGCTGGCACTTCACATGATTCACCATAAGGCCCAAATAGCAAAGATGGCCAGTGATGAGTTCCGTGTGGGCTTCTGTGCCTGAGCTGAAGATAACTCAGCACTGATGCCTTTGACTCTCAATGGGCCAGGATAGCTTCCATGCACTTCTAGAGAAGGTAGAGGCCAAAATGGCAAGACACGGACGCTGTTCCTTGAAAGGCAACCCGTAGGTACTTTCTGTATATTGGTTTTATGGGGATGTGGAAACAGGTGTTCTTGATGTCCACCGGGGTGAACCAGTCACATGGCCTCACTGACTGCAACAGCTGTTGCATCGTCAACATTTGGAACCTCCTTCATCTCAGATAGAGGTTGACCTGTCTGAGGTTGAGGATTGGTTTGAGGTCACCATCCCGCTTGGGCAGTAGGAAGTACCTGGAGTAGAACCCGTCCTCCAACTGGAGGGAGTGTACCATACAAACACACAGAGCAGAACCTATTACAGCCTCTGCGGCAAGCAGCCACGGGCTGATTCCAAACATCACCTCTGGCAGCGGGCACAGCTGGTTTGTTGCTGGTTTGTGCACTGCAGCATCTCATCCACCAAGGGACCAAACGTATGCCCCAGTGTAATGAGAGTCGGTAGCCTTGTCCTCAACAATCAACGGCCAGGGCACTTGAAAGATTGCAGTGGCCTTCTTGATCAGCAGGTAGAAGCTCTGCCGATAGGGAGAGCATAACTGTCAGGGAAGTACTGTCAGATTCTTCCTCATCCAACGGATCTGTCGGCCTCCCTCCTCAGAGGCGGCGATGGACAGTATGTCCTTCTGTGGCCAATCTGTGCTTGTAGCCCCCTGGGACCCCAAAGGGGCAAGAGGTGCCGAACGTTCACACAGTAACTCTGCAAGCACCCTTCCTTGGTGGGAAACAGCTGCCCAGAGCATCCCCATCTGCACCAAGTCCGATCGCTTGGAACGGTGACGACTCTTCTTACTCTTTCTTGTGGGAGGAGGTGGTGAGGCAGAGGTTTCCTGCGTGAGCTATTTTCCCGGGTAGGTCATCCGCTCTCCCTTGGCACAACGTTATGGGGGGAGGATACAGCCACCTCTCTAGCAGGGTGATGAGGAAGAGAGCTGTGCAAAAGTGATGGACGCAGAACGCTCTGTAGAGCTGCGGAGAGACATTCCTCAACCTGCGCTTACAGAATTGTGGTTTATTAATGGTTTATCAATGCCTCCTTTGCATTCTCCTGTCCAGGCAGGAAGAGCATCTGCTGTGCTTGTCCTCCACAGGCAGACTGGCCTTGCATGTCTCGCAGGGATAAAACTCAAGCACGATGCATGAAGCAAGCAATGCAGTGTACAGATGTAAAGGTGCTGCCTCAGTCTGCTTATAGATAGCAATTGGGTGGGTCAAGACCTAGAACTAGACCTGTTTCGTACCGGACCAGGGACGGGAGCACCAGTTGGTAGCGGGCCATCTAGGACCGGGTAAGTATCAGATCACACTCACCATGGGTAGAAATGTGCAGGGGTGCCAACCTGTACAGACTACTGGCAAAACCACTCCGTACCAGACACAAGACTGAGGGAAGCCTGCTTGTTAGAACCTTCGCAATGGTGATAAAAGCAGTCACCAAAACAGCAGCAAGATACTGTGGATGAGACTGCAAGCGTATTTCAGTCCCGCGCAGCTGTGAGCGTAGTATCTGTAAAAAACACAGAAATATATACGCCAGAGAAAAGATACTCTACAAAAAACAGTAATGGAAAAATTCCAGTTAATAATATAAATGTCTCGTATTTTAAACGAGAAATAAATTAACTCCAGTGGAGCTATGCAGCCTGGGAGAACAGCACCAAGTCAGATGACTTACATTGCTGGATCCCTGGGAAGGAGCGACTCGAGACGCTGGCTTCACGCAGGGCACAAAGCCGCAGTGAGATGTAACAAGCAACTGGCTGTAGTGCACAAATACACAAAATTAGTAAAACTATTACAGAGTATGTGCTAGTAATGCATGTGCTAGTGACGCATGTGCTAGTAACGTATGGTAGTGATGTATGTGTTAGTGACGTACTGTATGTGTTAATGATGTATGTGTTAGTGACATGCTAGTGCTGTATGTGCTAGTAAATGTATGTTCTAGTAATGCTTTTGCTAGTACCTTCACCTGCAATCTTAGTGTTACTGGACACAACTAGGGGGTTCACACTTCTGAGCCCAAAACGTTTTTCATAAACGTTTTAAATTATTGAAATATATATTTTAGCATATGGGTAAGTCTACAGTGCAGGTCAATTTATTTAATATTAAATATTTCTTCAGTTTTTCCATATACAGTAATATGAAATGCTGTACACATTCAGTCTTGCAGTTTAAATGTGTTTAAACATTTAGGAAAGTGAACAGAAGCCAGCACCACTAGACAGCACTACAGCATGGAAGACTTCTACTGCTTTCTAATCCCTGATATGAACCCTGACACGGCAGAAGCAGAAGGGGGCAGCGACAACACAAAGAATACCTCACGCAGCCGTGATGATCTGAGCGCACTGTGCGCTACTCCTCTAGTGACCACTGGGTGATGCCAGAGAGCTTCCGCCACACTGTGGAATTCATATCTAGCGCACGCATAACTACCAAACACTCAATAGTGCTGAATTTAGAAATACTGAAAGAAACCGAATGCATCTGAAACATGTAAAGACACTGAAAAAGTCTGTTCAGTTTCTTCTAGGATTTATATTTCTTATCACAGACCCCCTTACACTGTATCTGAATTGTATTCAGTGAGTCATTTAAATAAGTCACCCAGCCCTAATTAATAATTAACAGTACACAGTTCAAGGGTGACTGCATGATTGAAGAGTCTTAAATTAGCATTTAAAAATATAACAAATGGAGCGCTCCTGTAAAAACAGAAACTTTCCCAATGTAATTAACTGCTCCCCCTTGTGGTAAATCAGTATAGTAACACAGCTGCTTATTAAAATATGAAAAAAAATCTGACCTGTACATGATCTAAATTAATACACTGCTTGCTAATGATAGAAACGTATTCAAATAATCAAAAGATATTTACATATTCCCACATTATTCTTGCCACGCACTTGTTTGAAACATGTTTCCAACACGACACATGTCGCAAGCACTCGATTATAACACACACATACTGCATCTACACACAAAAACGAAGACAATAAAATAACGCCTGTCTCTCTGTTAAATTGCACTGGGTCTGGTGTGGATTTTACAGCACTGAAGATTTTTTTTGCTTTAGTCACCAGATTTGTTTTTCACACAATGCACTGTCTGGTACTTAACAAAATAAATAAATAAATACATCAATAAATAAACCGTTAAGGATCTCCTCCTAGTGGCTG
>NW_024474272.1:0-20727 GCF_017654505.1 Polyodon spathula | reverse complement strand
CAGTGCAAACTGTGAAAGCAATGCGAAACGCACTGCACTACATTACAGTGCACTGTGAAAGCAGATCGTGCGAAACGCACTGCACTACATTACAGTGCAACATCGACTGTGAAAGCAATGCGAAACGCACTGCACTACATTACAGTGCACTGTGAAAGCAATGCGAAACGCACTGCACTACATTACAGTGCACTGTGAAAGCAATGCGAAACGCACTGCATGTACATTACAGTGCACTGTGAAAGCAATGCGAAACGCACTGCATTACATTACAGTGCACTGTGAAAGCAATGCGAAACGCACTGCACTACATTACAGTGCACTGTGAAAGCAATGCGAAACGCACTGCACTACATTACAGTGCACTGTGAAAGCAATGCGAAACGCACTGCACTACATTACAGTGCACTGTGAAAGCAATGCGAAACGCACTGCATTACATTACAGTGCACTGTGAAAGCAATGCGAAACGCACTGCACTACATTACAGTGCACTGTGAAAGCAATGCGAAACGCACTGCACTACATTACAGTGCACTGTGAAAGCAATGCGAAACGCACTGCATTACATTACAGTGCGTGTGAAAGCAATGCGAAACGCACTGCACTACATTACAGTGCACTGTGAAAGCAATGCGAAACGCACTGCACTACATTACAGTGCGCTGTGAAAGCAATGCGAAACGCACTGCACTACATTACAGTGCACTGTGAAAGCAATGCGAAACGCACTGCACTACATTACAGTGCACTGTGAAAGCAATGCGAAACGCACTGCACTACATTACAGTGCACTGTGAAAGCAATGCGAAACGCACTGCATTACATTACAGTGCACTGTGAAAGCAATGCGAAACGCACTGCACTACATTACAGTGCACTGTGAAAGCAATGCGAAACGCACTGCATTACATTACAGTGCACTGTGAAAGCAATGCGAAACGCACTGCACTACATTACAGTGCACTGTGAAAGCAATGCGAAACGCACTGCACTACATTACAGTGCACTGTGAAAGCAATGCGAAACGCACTGCACTACATTACAGTGCACTGTGAAAGCAATGCGAAACGCACTGCATTACATTACAGTGCGTGTGAAAGCAATGCGAAACGCACTGCACTACATTACAGTGCACTGTGAAAGCAATGCGAAACGCACTGCATTACATTGCAGTGCACTGTGAAAGCAATGCGAAACGCACTGCATTACATTGCAGTGCACTGTGAAAGCAATATGAAACACACTGCATTACAGTGCACTGTGAAAGCAATATGAAATGCACTGCATTACATACCCCATAGCCTTGTTTTCATCCTTGCAAAGTCTTTGATGATGTCAGAGGAATCCAATTTTCTCAAAATGTCACTCCGCTGACGTGATGGCAAGACGTGGAGTCGAGCCTGGCCCATGGTGGCTCTCAGATTATTCTTAAAGAGTCCCATATGTGAGAATGACCGTTCGCCGGAGCAGTTAGCACACATCAAAGAAAGGTAAATTTGCAAGGCAGGGGCTATGTTTGGAAATGTGGAAATCACAAGGGCATTCAAAACGAGGCAGAGGTGGTCTTTTCTCCTTATCCACAAAAGCCAAGAGTTTAATATC
Organism: Polyodon spathula; assembly: GCF_017654505.1. NCBI lineage: Eukaryota > Metazoa > Chordata > Actinopteri > Acipenseriformes > Polyodontidae > Polyodon > Polyodon spathula. The sequence continues at coordinate 19,122 of NW_024474272.1, read as the reverse complement.
TACTCTGCTTTGCGATACTGTTGTATAAATAGCACTATATAAATGCAATAAATAAGTACATTTCCTCCACGAAATGCCAGGTCATGCGAGTACAGCAACTACTCACAACCAACGACTTCCCCATTCAGCAGAGAGCTTTTAAAAACGCTTGTCAGAAGGTGGCGAGTTTCGACCTTTTCCCTCTGAAGCCGCATACCTCTCACTGCGATTCTGGAAATCAACTGGTCCCCGCTCTATCCATACTCCCAAAGTGACTCCTCCATTTTCCATTTGGCCAGGTCATTTCTGAAGGGTCACAGCAGGATCAGGGATATGTTGGACTAGATGGGCTAGGATTAGCTAGTTATGTTTCCACATCCAGCTGGCCTAGCAACGGCACCAGTGGTGTTTCTGCAATTAGAATATTGCTTTGATTATTATTATTATTATTATTTATTATTATTATTATTATTATTATTATTTGTTTATTTAGCAGACTTCTTTATCCAAAGCAACTTACAGAAACTAGGGTGTGAACTATGCATCAGCTACAGAATCACTTACAACGGTGTCTCACCCCAAAGACGAAGCACAAGGAGGTTCAGCGACTTGCTCAGGGTCACACAATGAGTCAGTGACTGCACCGGGATTTCAACCGGGGACCTCCTGGTTACAAGCCTGTTTCTTTAACCACGGGACCACACAGTCTCAATGATCTGTCGCAATGGGCGCTAAACCATTCTCTTGCAAAGATTTAAACCCAAAATTCGCCAATTTCGGCATTTTTGTAAGCAAACATTTTTTCTTTTGTTTGCTTTTCTTGAAGTTTTTTGAGTTTAGCCGCACCACTCAGTTTGCAGCGCTTTCCTGGTTGAGTCATTGTGCAGTCAGGCTGTATGATGGCAGTGCAATGGGAGAGGGGAGAGAGGGAGTGGGCTGGTTCAGTACAAGCATGATGGGAACGTACAGGAGTTTTAATCTATGTCAGACGGGGAAAAATTGAATGATAAAATTAACCTAACAAAACAGTAACTAATAAAATAAGTATTTTAATAGTAAAACCATAATATAAATAAACAGTACTATTTTTATTAATTACATTTTTTTTTTTTCTTTCGTGGGCCCCCCTGGAGTTTTGAGCCATGGACAAATGTTCCATTGACCCCCACCCCCTTATATCCAGCCCGGGTGGAAGAACTGAGCTGAAATGTGAGAACAGACTGAAACAACGTTTTGGCACCTGTTCTCTCCCACATTTCTGGCTCTCAGTTGCACATGAATTCCCAGAGATCTCTACTGCTGCAGTGAACCTAAAATAAGTAAGCCACAGATGCTTAAATGCAGTGGTAGTCCTCACAGTAAAATACTGTACTGTAATGTCATTTCAATTCAAAGGCCATTACACGTAACACGGCAGTTAAACTAGGCACCCTCACGAGACGATCGCTCTCAAGTATACTGTAGTAAAACAGGATTCTGCAGCGTTGAGTAAACATGAATCATGATCATATAACAAGCTGCTTACCCATAAGGACTGTATTGTCCTCAGTTATTGAGCACCATTGATATTCATATACTGTATTTAAACTGGCGATGTGTGGAGGTGTTTTTGCTAATTGTAATGTGACACGGCTTTGGGCAGCGTAAGTGATCAGGCTGGAGTCTTGATTTGCAGTTTTAAACCGGTGTTGGTTTCATTTTTCTTACAGTACGGTGGGAAAACAACCGCTAATAAAACAAAGTAAATAAAGCTAGCTCTCAGTTGGAGCACTAACTGAACAATGCTTTGTGTGGTCCCTGTCTGAAATCAGGACGGAGAAGCCGTTTACCCAATTAACCAAACACAAATCTGTTCATATGTAACCCCCCCCCCCCCTTTACTTATCTGCACAGTATAGAAGTGGATCTACTCACTCTTTGGTTTGATTTCTTTCTCTTACTTCTGCTTTCGCAGCGCTTCCACTTCCTTCCTCCTCTATACCCCGTCACAAAGCTATCAGCTAAGCCCTTTTTATCGAGGTGTCATTCACTTTAACAAGCAGTTAACCAATTGACCATTATCCTTAATTCATTAAGGAAACAACTATGGATTTTCCGGAGGCGTGCATACATGCAGGAACTCATGATATCTGGTGGTTCACCCATTACACTGCAGGGAACAAAGCTCCTATTCTCAAACTAACATACTGATTCTACAGCACTTCACCATAGTAATTATAACGGTCTGTTTTTAAGAATCAACCACTTCTAAGAATAAACTCATCGGGAATGGATGGGATTCTTATAAACAGAGTGCACTGTATTAAACTTGATTATGTTGTATTTATGAACAATGGCATTAGCTAGGTGGCAGTATCCTATGTTAATACTTTGGGGTGGGGCTCCCAGTAAAGCAGTCTCCTAGTTTATCCTTGTGTTTTTGTTATTTTCACTCATTTAACACAGCATAAAATACCCAGTATGGAGTAGCAAGCCCACCATTCTAAATCTGATTTGTAGCAAAGACAAAAATAATCTTAAACCCAGTCTTTAATTTGTAGTTTTCTCTTTATTTGAATGCAGAGACAGCTTAATAACAACTAATTAACATCTAGCATTAACAAAGGGACGTATAGATTAGAAAATAAAAACTGAAATGTCAAGTCGAGAAAGTTCGGCGGCTTGATTGACACAAAACATTACAATAAGAGGTGGTCTCAGTAATGATTGACACAGAGTAGGTGCAGTATCCCACAAGTACTTGGGGCCAAACACATGCAAGGGGAGTTGTTGAGATTTTTTTCCGCAAGTCCTTTTTGTGAAAAAAAAAGTTGCGCTTTGAGTGAGATCCAAAATAGATGCTGCGTTGGAAAAAATTAGTTTGCGAGTTGTTCTCTCAAGTGCTTTCCCTCAAATTTGGGGGAGGAGTCATGAATAATCCCACAAGTTCACCACCATGAGTTAAATTCAAAAGTTAATTTGCTCGCAAATCACAATGTTGCATGGAAATCGCTTAAGACTGGTTACACTCCTCTTCGTTATTTCACAGGAAGTATTTCAGAGCGATCTCCGTTTCTAGTTAAAGAGTGAACATGGCTTTCAGACAGCTACATTTGGAAATGCTAGAAAAGCAACAAAAAAGAGGGCATATTGTGCCTCATCAAGCCCAAATAATGCATCTTCATTTTGCAAAACGTTGAGATGGTTCTATACCTGGAGAGAGTTGCGGTTGGTTTCCTGTGTTAATTCATGTTAATTTATTCATATCTGCAGCGCTGTGATAATTGCAGTTTCTCTGCAACTCTTAAATTTCACTCACTTGTGATCTGCAAGCAGAGCTGCAGAAAGATGAGAGCACTCACAAGACTTTGAATATTTGCCTCTTAGTGATTAAAAATAAATACATATATTAATTAATACATAAACACACTGACATGGCCCACCCAGTTCACACACATGCCCACTCTAATTTGCGCCTGTGTGAATGCCAAGTTTAAGTACATTTATAAAAAAAATAATAAACGTCAACTGTGCTCCCCGAAGGCTGGTGTTTAAGTCAAAATACACTATTTTTTTTAAATGCCGCAGGCTTTAGCCAATCAAAACAAAGTAGTCATTGTGATGCAATATTTGGATCAGATCTTCCAATCACACAACAAATCATGTGTAAGCCACGTTTGATTGACAGCTTTTGAGGCAGTTGGCGCGGGTCCTTTGAAAGTCTGTTTAAAGCCCCAGGCGTTTATTTTCATGTGCATTTTTAAAGCAAGTTAGTGGTACTGCGGGGGTCAACATGGCAAAATAAATCTGCACTCACTTGTGAGAGTTCAGTAGAAAGGCTCGAGTGAACAGGATTAAGACAGCTGCCTTTATATTAATATAGCGTTTAAATCTAAATAAATATGATAAATATGATAAACAGCAAACTAAGTTAGCAACACCAAAATCGAAAGAAAAAAATCTTTTTTTTTTTTTTTTTTTTTTTTGCCAGGGAAAGTTTGTCTTGAAATGCTTCTAACAGTAAACTTTGGGTTTTCTTGTAAACACTCCACCAAGTACATTGACCACGAAGTGTTACAAGTTACCCAACACGATTTTTTCTAACTCTCTAATACCTTAGCGACTGTGGTGTTTTGTTTTTCTTTGTAACTTTACTAGATAGCAGCATTCAAATGTAGGTTCGTGTATTATGAAAGCAGTATCACTTACTTGGTCATTCACAAAAAAAACGTAAATAACAGTATAAGTTAGTCGCTGTCCTTACAAAGGCAACACGAAATTCTCCTGTCAGGACAGTGCGCTCTGATTGGCTATCGCATCATTGTTAATAAACAATGAATACTCTTCTCCCCACACCGAACCCCCAACCTTAACGCCAGGATCCTCTGCTGCAGTCCTGGCACATCTAAAGCACTTCATGCTTGGCAGTGAATAGGCGTTTTTGTTTTGTTAAAGTCCTGACAGGAACACTTCGCGCTGCAAATTAAAATGAGTCAGCCTTGCCTTGCCAGAGGCGCTCTTGGCAGCCATTTCTGGGTTTCTTTGTAACCCAGAGAAGATCAGATCCTTGCACAGCTGGCCAACCAGAAGCGATAGGGGTGGGATGTAAACACTTCTTTAAATGTCTGTGCTTTGGTACTAGACTTCCGCAATACAGTTTTCAGAAACTTGCGTTCCCCCCTAAAAATATACCCGTAGTGTCTTTCTAGCAACAGAAGGAACACAGTAAAAATAAATAAATAAATAAAAACTACTTGTCCAGTACAAAGTATAACTGCAAAACTTATACCCGGGGTGTCGGGCGATACGAATTGCACTCCCCTGCAGACATATGCGCAGCTTCCTTGTTTATGGTGAACTGGTTGTAATTTATCGGTTATTTTTAAGGCTTATTTTGTGTTTAAGCATGTGTCGCGCACCAGTATCTATACCTTTCAGGAGTATTTATTAAATGGCACTCAAACTGTCTTTGATATTTACGCGTGCATTGAAATAATAATACAGCAGCAGTCTCCGCGGCTGCGCACAGGAGTGCCTGCACTTTTGTGATCTGAAGCCCGCCTGCAGGAAGGCATCCTGAGCGCCGCAGGCTCGCCTGGCTCTACTCTGAGCGCACAGCTCCCTCGCACAGGCACCAGCACGCCTGCTTTCACACAGCTCGTTATTTGAAGGAGTAGTGCAGACCATGTTGCGGCGGTGCTTACCTCCTCCGCGCTACGCCGTGGTAGCATTCCCCAGGCGGCCAGCCCCAGACGCAGTTCATGGACGTCGACCCGCCCGTCTTTATTCAGGTCCAGCTGGTCAAAAAGTTCGGCCCACCTCTTCTCCCGCTCCGGGTCGATAACGTTATTATCATTATTAATAATATTCCTGTGACTGTCCTGACAGCACGCCAGACCGGCTGGCCAAGGCAGCACAAACCGGCGACCACAATGTTCCTTCATATTATTATTATTATTATTATTATTAACAAAAATTCTGAATAAAATAATTGTGCTAATGATAAAGAATAATCCGCCAGGCCTCTTGTGTGACGGTGGTGCTGTATTCAGCAAGAAGTCCACAGTATCAGCGCTTGTATTTCCTCAAGTCCAGTTTGGGTGCCTAGCCCCCGTTGCCGGAGATCCACGCTTTGATCCACGCTGACAGAGACACGCGTGGAATTGGTGTTTGTTAGCACATTCCGGCGTGGTGCAAACGCAGCTTGTTGAGCTGTCCTGTCACGGAGTATCACACCCTATACACGCCGACATGCCCCGGCTTAATCGCAGACTTCTTGTTCTTCAATCTCTGGTCTATTACTACCAGAAGAGTTAGTGTCTGTTCAAGATTGAACCCGATAGCCAGGGTCCCGCTTTCCCTTGTCTTTTTTGCGTTTGTTTGTACTGCGAGAGAGGGAGAGGGAGTCAATCTAGATTGCGCAACTAGTCTCTACGGTAGTACTGCACAGTACCACGAGTCTATAATAATCTGTTCCGACTCACGCCCGCACCGTTTTTTGTATTCATTTATTTAATTATAAAGCCCGCTGTCCAATCAGGTTACTAAAAAGTTTTACTAAATGTAAAACTAAATTGCCAAAATGGTTTAATAGATCAATTAAAAAAAATATTCAGCGAAAAAAGGCACTTTACAGAGCATTAAAAAAGGACCAAAAAGAAAGTACGCAGAAAGAGTACACAGAACTGCAAACGCAAGTCAAAAAGGAAGTTAGAAAGGCCAAGAGAGAAATAGAAATGAACATTGCTAAGGGAGCTAAAACCAATTCCAAAATGTTTTTCCAATATTACAACAGCAAGCGAACATTCAAAGAGGAGATTAAATGTTTAAGAGATACAAATGGCAAAATCGTAGATGAAGAAAAAAAACTAGCAAATATATTAAATGATTACTTTTCACAAGTTTTTACAAAGGAAGATACTGACAACATGCCCCACATGTCATCCAGTTCCTATCCAGTTTTAAATAACTTTAGCATAGCCGAGGCAGAAGTGTTAAAGGGACTAGGAGCTCTTAAAATAAACAAATCCCCTGGGCCAGATGAGATCCTCCCAGTAGTACTCAAAGAAATGAAAGAAGTAATTTACAAACCGCTAACCAAGATCATGCAGCAGTCTCTTGACACAGGGGTGGTACCGACAGACTGGAAAATTGCAAACGTAATACCGATCCACAAAAAGGGAAACAAAACTGAACCAGGTAACTATAGACCAGTAAGCCTGACTTCTATTATATGCAAACTTATGGAAACTATAATAAGATCCAAAATATGGTAACAGGGTCCTGGGAGACAGTCAACATGGTTTTAGGAAAGGGAGATCGTGTCTAACTAACTTGCTTGATTTTTTTGAGGATGCAACATCGATAATGGATAATTGCAAAGCATATGACATGGTTTATTTAGATTTCCAGAAGGCTTTTGTCAAAGTCCCGCACAAAAGATTATCAAACTGAACGCAGTTGGGATTCAAGGAAACACATGTACATGGATTAGGGAGTGGTTAACATGTAGAAAACAGAAAGCATTGATTAGAGGAAAAACCTCAGAATGGAGTGTGGTAACCAGTGGTGTACCACAGGGATTACTATTAGGTCCTCTGCTATTCCTAATCTACATTAATGATTTAGATTCTGGTATAGTAAGCAAACTTGTTAAATTTGCAGACGACACAAAAGTAGGAGGAGTGGCAAACACTGTTGTAGCAGCAAAGGTCATTCAAAATGATCTAGACAAGATTCAGAACTGGGCAGACACATGGCAAATGACATTTAATAGAGAAAAGTGTAAGGTACTGCACGCAGGAAATAAAAATGTACATTATAAATATCATATGGGAGATACTGAAATTGGAGAAGGAATCTATGAAAAAGACCTAGGAGTTTTTGTTGACTCAGAAATGTCTTCATCTAGACAATGTGGGGAAGCTATAAAAAAGATTAACAAGATGCTCGGATACATTGTGAAAAGTGTTGAATTTAAATCGAGGGAAGTAATGTTAAAACTGTACAATGCATTAGTAAGACCTCAACTTGAATATTGTGTGCAGTTCTGGTCACCTCGCTATAAAAATGATAATGTTGCTCTAGAAAGAGTGCAAAGAAGAGCGACCAGAATTATTCCGGGCTTAAAAGGCATGTCATATGCAGACAGGCTAAAAGAATTGAATCTGTTCAGTCTTGCACAAAGAAGACTACGTGGCGACCTAATTCAAGCATTCAAAATTCTAAAAGGTATTGACAGTGTCGACCCAAGGGACTTTTTCAGCCTGAAAAAAGAAACAAGGACCAGGGGTCACAAATGGAGATTAGACAAAGGGGCATTCAGAACAGAAAATAGGAGGCACTTTTTTACATAGAGAATTGTGAGGGTCTGGAATCAACTCCCCAGTAATGTTGTTGAAGCTGACACCCTGGGATCCTTCAAGAAGCTGCTTGATGAGATTCTGGGATCAATAAGCTACTAACAACCAAACGAGCAAGATGGGCCGAATGGCCTCCTCTCGTTTGTAAACTTTATGTTCTTATGTTCTAAAATGCCTACACATGGGTCATGAACGAACAAAACGGCCACTTATGAAAACAAAGTTTTTGTCATTTGCATCAAAAGACAAACCCCTGACAAGTAAAATGCTATGCATTGAGATGTCCATGTAGCTTACATTTGACTGCTTTACACAATTCTCAATGGTAATTGGTTTAGTTGGTTCTCTCTCTCTCTCTCTCTCTCTCTCTCTCTCTCTCTCTCTCTCTCAGCGGATTTGGCAGCTGTCAAGGTTACCTCAGCCTCCAGTTTCGATTGGACAGCAGCGATCTGAGGAGGCTTGTGATGTCAGAGATTCTCTCCTTTCTTTTAAGTTGTATTGGATTTACTATTGTGTAAATATGAGTGATGCAAATAAATAAAACACAATCAATACGTTCATTTGCAATTTTATTTGGTCAGTTCTGAGAGGGCATCAGTAACTTGTTGGATGTTTTTGCGCTGTTTTGGGCTATCGAGCTGGCTCATGACATCCAGTTCACCAACTATATTTATTAACGTGGAGGGCGGACACACGTTGTCTTTGGACATAGCTGTTATAAACAAGGACAGGAATTAATTCAGTTACATTTAAGCAGCTCACTTGCTCTTCGTGTTTAACTTTAGCGTAGTTTTTACAGCAAGGATATTCTCAAACAGCTGCTTTAATACTATAACAAGGACATAACGCAGTTCATGGTAAGTGGTTTTATACAGAACTGTAAACCCACAAGAGATATACAACATGACAGACCAGACACAGCAAAAAACTATAATAAAAAAAAGCCGCTTGCATTATCATTAAGGTGAACTACAGTACTGCTAACCATAAAATTGCTCTTCAGCCACTACTTTCTCATAAATACTATTTTCCCCTCCGTCCCTGTGTTCACTCTCTGTCCCCCCAGGCTGTGACAGTCTCTCTCTCTCTCTCTCTCTCTCTTTCTCATGCATCCTTCATTTTGGTTATATATAACCCCCCCCCCCCCCCCCCCACTCTGCCTAGCCTCCGATCCTTTCAGCGAGAAACACAGAATCACTAGGTTGATTCTGATTGGACCGGAGGCTCCAAAGTGGGCGGAAGAAGTAGTGAATAAATGACAGAGGGGAACGAAACCATGCTTTCCATGACCAGTAAGGGCAGAAAGGGCGCTGTGTGTTTTGCAGGTTTAGATTCTTATAGGTCAAGTCATACAGAATGTTTGAGCTGTTAGCTGATAAAAAAGTTTGTATGCCGTTACATTATAAACCCCTGATTTCTGCTAAGTTGTTGCCTTTACAAACCTGCTCTGACTTTTTGACAGCAAGATGCAGTTTATTAAATTAATCTTGAAGGTGGCAGATCTGTTTAAATAAATATTATTTATACAAATATCTAAAACCATCCAATTATTCATCTAAAAGCACATCAATCTCCTAATGTCCTGCACCCCCCCCCCCCCCCCCCCCCCCAAAAAAAAATCAAAATACGTAACGTGATTTTGCTAATGTAGTGGATTTATTCTCCGCTATCCAAAGAGACTCAGGATTCAGCTCTAGATTTTTTAATCAATGTATGCAGAGGAAGAATCTAGGAAAGCCTGTTAACACAAATTGAGTTACAGTAGATACAGTAGATGCAGTATTTAGACAGGATTTTTACAAGCTTGAAGATAAGGTGTGTCTGGTGCAATTTACAGCTGTGTTACCAGAAAGTTTAGCAGGACAACAGATAGGGTATAGCCCAAGATAAGATCAAATTGAGCCATTGTGATCAGAGGGGATGGCCTAGGCGTGCGGTGGAATGTTATTCAGAAGCTTGAGGGTTAACTGCTACTCTTATGTAATCTGGGTCTGCTATAGACTGTACTCTTAAATATACATCATCAGAACTCAATAAACTCCCTGAATCTCCGCAATACAATGGATATGTTTGCACTGAACACAATAGAACTTTGGCCACCTTAATAATCTTGAGTTTACTGAAAACATAAATTAATGAAAAAAGAATAATCATACTTTTAGAGCTTCTTAATTAATATCAGAAAGTTGCTGTGTGATTAAATATTCTGTGCTTTGTTTTTAATCTCCACTCGTTCACAGCACAAGCCATCACTGTCTGCAAGCAACATCAGTGAATTCACCTGGCAAATTCAGAGTAAAACTAGGCACTAAAGTCTGAAATCAAAAATTGCCTACCATCAAACAGACAGGCAGATATATCAGATTGATATAACAGAAGGACTTAAAGAATGACAGATTAACTTAATACCACTAAATGAAAATAACGTATTATGCATGTAGAAAAACACATTAACATGCAGCGTCAACCTAGAAATCTGTGATTTTTTTTTTTATTCCATTATGAACCTACACAAAGGGGCAATACATAAATAAAATATGTTCTTGTGTAAAAGATAAAAAACACATTATCTGAAATCAAACGAACTGAAGCACAATCTCGTAAATGGATCATTGTATTACAGACTTAATAAAAGTGCAAATGCAATGAAAGTGAAACATAACGTTTCTGTTTTGCAAAACAAATAATAAAAATAATGCTACATTTACAATTTAAGAACGCAGTAGGGTTGGGTGGGGCAAGACGCCCAGTTGAGGTAAAAAGCCCATGGCAAAAAACATATCCCTCTGCATGCGTATAGAGTTTAATAACAACCTGCACTAGCAGACACCATTGTGTGGAGCTCTGTGATTGCATGCCTGCAGTAACAGAGGCAAGAGTAAGTTTTCAGTAAAGCGTCTGTTATTTTTTCCCCATAATTACTCATTCTGCGACATTATTTTTTTCTCCTGTAATTGTTAATGAATAAAGGCTAAGCAGAGGATGCCACCGTTATTAATAATTAAGTCATTTGTGATTAACATGACAGCAGTGTTTGTTCTATAGCTCAAATGGGGCAAAACGCCCATATAGCATAAGGGGCAAAACGCCTACTGTGGGCATTTTGCCCCATCATAGAAAGCATTGTTTTTTCTTTCAGTAGGTTACATATACATTTTCTATTTACAGGCTGCAATGGTTAGAAAATACAAAAGAAAGACCGAGAGGGGAAGTCATGGAAGTGAGCAACTGCTTGCTGCCTTAAAGGCATAGAGGAGGGGGTCCCTCTTATACGAGTCAGCAAGAATGCTGGAATAGAGATAGGTGTGTTTCAGAACCAGGGACAGGAAAGCTAGGTCAGCATCAACCAACATTATCAAAAGAGGTTGAAATAGCAATACATGATCACATCCAGTACATGGAAACACATTGATATGGCTTGACTACTTTAGATGTATGATGGTTAGCATTTAGAGTCGCTGAAAAATGTGGAGTGAAACATCCCTTTATTGAAGACAACTGGCTTCTTTTCCCATCATCAGGATCTAAGCATTAGAGAACCACAGGGAACAACCTTATCCCGGCAGTGGCCTTCAACAGGCCAAAGGTGCAACAGATTTTTTTTACCTATATAAAGAAGTACTGGAAACACTTACCTTCTTACCTGCCCCTGTTTGGAACATGCATGAAACTGGAATTCCGACAGTCCAAAAATCTGGCAAAATTGTCGCTTCTAAGGATGCATGCCAGGTAGGAAAAGTGACCAGTGGTGAACAGGGAACTACAAGCACAGTGATCTGTGCTGTGGGTGCTGCTGGCTGCCCCCAGTGTTTATTTTCCCCTGCAAGCGGATGGCAGAAGCACTAATGCATGGAGCACCACCCCAGTTAGTTGGTTATTCAAGCCCCAGTGGATTGACTGATGCAGAATTGTTTTCAAAGTGGTTGCAACACTTTGTAAAATTCACAAATGCATCTACAGAAAGTCCACACATTATTGTGTTGGACGGTCATCATAGCCACAAGACACTGGCTGCAGTAAACTATGCTCATGAACATGGCATTCATCTACTTACATTGCCACCTCACAGCACACACAAAATGCAACCACTGGATCGCACATACTTCAAGTCTTTGAAGAGTGCATACAGTGCAGCTGCTGACAACTGGATGGGGTCAAATCCAGGGAGACGTATTACCCTTCATAATGTAGCTGCCATATTTTCCAAGGATTTCCTATAATCTGCCACACCAGAAAAAGCAGTTAACGGTTTTCAGACCTGTGGGTTGTGGCTATATGATGCAGGCATTTTCACTGATGAAGATTTTGCACCAGCATCTGTCACAGAGGAGGATCAACTCAATGAAGATCCACACCAAACTACTGAAGTTCTACCTGCTGCAGACTCCCCTGCTCTCAACCCACCCACCATGGACGTACTCAAGCCCCACCTGCTGTGAACTCTCACCCAGAAGGCCCATTCAGAAACAGACCCCTCGCTGAAGTCCTGTCTGAAGTGTCACCTGATAGAGATTCTCATGCTCAGGATCCAGCTGCTATTAATTCACCTGCAGCAAACCAGTCAAGCCAAAACCCATCTAGTAAGAAGCTCATTGCCGTGCCATCTGGAAGCAGTGCTAAGCTTGATGAACCTGGTTCAGCTGAGGAACTTTCCCCAATCCCCAAACTGTCAGCAGCACAGGCAAGAAAAAGAAAATCAGAGTCTGCGTCCCTGTTGACATCTTCACCCTACAAACAAGTACTAGAACAGAAAGAAAATGTCAAGAAAGGGAAAAAGAACAGAACTACTAGAACAGAAAGAAACTGTCAAGAAAGGGAAAAAACAGAAATAAACTACTAGAACAGAAAGAAACTGTCAAGAAAGGGAAAAAGAACAGAAATAAACTACTAGAACAGAAAGAAACTGTCAAGAAAGGGAAAAAGAACAGAAATAAACTACTAGAACAGAAAGAAACTGTCAAGAAAGGGAAAAAGAACAGAAATAAACTACTAGAACAGAAAGAAACTGTCAAGAAAGGGAAAAAGAAGCAATTGGCGAGTGTCCAAAACAAAGAAAACAAACAAACCAAAGAAAACAGCTTCCCACGAAAAAAATCAAAGGGCCAAAAAGGGTGAAAACAACTTAAGAGGCAAGGCAAAGAAAGTAATAAAAGCAAAGAAAACAAGCAGAGATTCTGAAGAGCAGGAGTGGCCTTGTCTAATATGTGGAGAATCCTTTGCACACAGTAAGTCACAGGAAGTTTGGCACAGTGCCAGCAATGCCAGAAATGGGCACATGAGAAGTGCACCCTAGGCATGCCTTATTTTTGTTGTCCAGAGTGAGAGACAGATTTGTCATCATCTGAGTATTAATTGAGCATAATTAGGAATGAGTTCTTTCTATGTTGTTTGCTTATTGCTCTTATTCTTGTTCTTAGTTTTTTATTCGTGTTTTATCACTCAATAAAAAAGTTTATTTCATATCAGTTTGTGTGTATGTGCGTTTTGTTGCGTGTACTTGTATGTGAATACAAAATAATTCCTTTAGATATGAAAAATAAATGGAATATCCAAACTTAACCTTAAAGCAAAGACTGCGGCAAAATGCCTACACAGGGGCCATGAACGAACGAAACAGCCACTTAGGGAAACAAAGTTTTTGTCATTTGCATCAAAAGACAAACCCCTGCCAAGTAAAATGCTGTGCATTGAGATAGACAATTATTCCCACTATTACTGTGACCTCTTGTATTCTGTTATACAAACCTAACACATTGCTGCGGCAAATCTTCCTTAAGAGGGGCTTCTTGTCCCACCCTACCCTATATGCCTCTATACAGTCCCAGCAATGTCTACATCAGATTGGTAGATTTTACCCGAACTGAAGACAAAGTAGATGTTATAGTCAGAGGTGAAAGTAACTTTAATTTTTTACTGGCAGGGCCGATGTTGTGTAATATTCTGCATCCCCTGCTTATTGTACTATATACAATCAGGTGGTCTGTCGATTCGTCTTCGCCACGGTTTGTTTTGTTGGAATCCTGAAGTTAACACTTTTTTCTAATGTTAAGGTTAGGTTAAGGGTGAGGGTTAGTTTATATTTGCATTATTACGGTACAGTGTTTCTTCTAATCAAAAACCACTTGATGAGTACAATAAGCAGGGGAAGCAGAATATTACACAACAGCGGCCTTAAGGCAAGGCGAGCGAGGCGGCTGCCTAGGGCCCCCACCCTTCAGGGGGCCCCGCGCTCAACCGGACTGTCATGAGCGTCTGTTTGTGCCTCGCAAAACCGTCTGCGCATTCACTACCAATATACCAACTGCACACAACAACCCAGCGAGAATGCAGAATGATGGACAGTCACCATTAGTAATGTGACAAGCTGCTATCATTGGTGTTGCCACAGTATGTACCGATATGACAGCAGGCAATACCACAGAATATATTGTGCACACATACATATGGACTATTCAAATACACAATTGGCTCCATAACTAGGCGCTGAGTTTTCAAATTAATGTACTGTTTTATTGAATACAGACAGTATTGTATCACAAGGAAATACTGTATAGATTTCTTCAAAGGCCAGCTGATCCAACATAGCTGTATGTTTTTGAAAAAAGGCTTTGGATGCAAGATGGGTGTATGATGTATCTATAGAATTAATTTACAGATGTGTGGCAACACACAGCAAAGATGACAGGCAGGACCCCTCCCCTCTTCATCCTTCTCTCAATCTTCATGCCTGTGGAGCAGTGAAGAACACATAACTGTATGTAAACACACTACCGCTGTCCATCATATCAATACAGTGATAAAACAGGTAACTGATCCGCCCATCCGGTGTGTGCACCTAGAATAAATTTGCATCACATGCTTCTAATTACTGATGCATTACCATATGCTAATAGGACCATATTAAAGCAACAGAAGGAAGGCAGTGTGCTGGACAGAGGTGAGTGCATGTTTCCACACTGTCTGTTGGGCATGGGAATACGCTATAAACGTCACTATGATATGATCATGTGTGGCAGAGCACAGCTCTGCCCTTTAGAAATTGGCAGGGATGGGGTTAAATTGCCCTACCTGCCTGGGTTCATTGTGTTCAGGCGGCTGGGGTTGATTAGATGATTAGTTTAATTAATGATCAATCAGCGCCCAGCCACCTGACATAAAAGGAGGCCTCTGCTTCTCATTTGAGGGGAGGGAGTTGAGGAAGTGTGTTGGTGGTTTGAAAGTTTTAAATTCAGTGAAGGCATTGCCCAGCCTGGAAACCTTATTTTTTTGTAAGTTTTGTTTTTGCTTTATTTGTGTCTAAAGATCTTCGTTTTGCCCTTGTGCACTTTATTTTTGTGGGGGTTTTTTTATAATATAATTAGGATTTTTTGAACTGCAGTCTGGCTCTGGGCCTCTTTCCACTCGCCAGCCTGCCACATTTGGTGTGAGAAGTGGGATAGCGCCACCTAGAGGCTCAGAGCAGTATTTTTTGTTTTTGTTTTGTGGAATTTTTGGGATAATTTTTTTTTTAGAAAAGATGGGAAAGAAGAGCAGACAGCGGCAAAGGCAGGACAAGCAGCAGCTAAAGAAATATAAGCTGCTGCAGCCACCGCTGGAGGACCCGGCCAGCCTCTTCCCCTGGTGTGGGAAGGAGGACCATCGTTGGCGGTCCTGCCCAGATGTGCCACCGGCAAACTGGTGTGGCCAGTGTGAGGAGGATGGCCACAACTGGGCAGGATGCCCCTACAACCAGGCCCAGGAAGAGGTGCAGCGTTCACCCCGGGCATCAGGGGCCACCCCACTACCTCCAGCACCACCATCTTCACCACCGTCCCAGGAGATCTGGGACTGGTTGATGCACCCTGAGGCAGACCTCTTCCACGATCTCCCCATAGTTATCAACACACTGTGGCGTCGAGATGGGGAGAGGTGGGAACAATGGAAGGAACAACACCACCCGGCCTCCTTCCCAGAGGTTGCCCTCATGGTGGTTAATTACCTGGCGGTAGACATGGGAGATGCCCCGGTCACTCCAATAAAGAGGGGTGAGCCGCCTTCCCGAGAGCCAGAGAGGGGTGAGGAGCTGCCGTCGCTCCCAGAGCCAGAGAGGGAGGAGGAGCTGCCATCATCCTCGGAGCCCAGAGGGGAGGAGCCGCTGCTCTCAGAGCCCAGAGTGGAGGAGCCGCCACTCTCAGAGCCCAGAGGGGAGGAGCTATGGCCCAAGGATGCCTGCCTTGCACTGCTTAGAGATGCCACGCCCGCTCAGCTCAGGGGTGACATATTTGGATCGCCTGGGGCTGCTGGTGTCTCCTTTTTGTTTTTTAGGCCTCCCGAGGGTCCGCTGCCGCCTTCTCCACTAGAGGGAGCTGGGCCACCGTCGCCGCCTTCTCCACTAGAGGGAGCCGGGCCGCCGTCGCCATACTACCTTGGAGATTCGGGAACCCCTCAACCAAAGGCGGCTTGGGGGCTCCGACATCAACCCCGCCCACCCAAGGGACATAATTGGACTCTTGGGGCCGGTGTACGTTGTACATGGGGGGGAGGTGTGTGGCAGAGCACAGCTCTGCCCTTTAGAAATTGGCAGGGATGGGGTTAAATTCCCCTACCTGCCTGGGTTCATTGTGTTCAGGTGGCTGGGGTTGATTAGATGATTAGTTTAATTAATGATCAATCAGTGCCCAGCCACCTGACATAAAAGGAGGCCTCTGCTTCTCATTTGAGGGGAGGGAGTTGAGGAAGTGTGTTGGTGGTTTGAAAGTTTTGAATTCAATGAAGGCATTGTCCAGCCTGGAAACCTTATTTTTTTGTAAGTTTTGTTTTTGCTTAATTTGTGTCTAAAGATCTTTGTTTTGCCCTTGTGCGTTTTATTTTTGTGGGTTTTTTTTTTTTATAATAAAATTAGGATTTTTTGAACTACAAGTCTGTCTCTGGGCCTCTTTCCACTCGCCAGCCTGCCACAACATGTTATATGTTATTATGGAAACAAAAAAAGAGGCTTATTGCTTGCATGTTTTTACCGCAAATTGATTATGGTGATGCAATGTATATAGGTTTGCATCACCATCAACTTTAGGTAAACTGGACTCGCTATATCATACAGCATTGAGGTACGATACAAATACAAGATTTAACTCTAATCATTATATATTATGCGATTTGGTAGGATGGACTTCTTTGCCTTTATGCAGGTTGAAGCACTGGTATATTCTGGTATTTAAGGCTATTCAATGTAAAGTATATGAATATACTTATTTAAATGAATACCTTATAGCTTCCCATAATAACCATAGCCTCAGATCTCATTCTTTTTTGCATTTTAAAATCCCAAATGTGTGTACTGATGCTGGTAAAGGATCCTTTGCTTATTATGCCCCATGGGCCTGGAATGAGTTCCAGTCCAAACTAAAACAGCAGACCCAGATATCTCTATTGCAATTTAAGAGTAAACTGCATGATTTCGTGACTGAGAGTTGTAATTGTTTTAAATAGTTGACTACTTTTGTGTATTTTGATTATTGTTTTAAATGTGATTTGCCTGTGTCCTAATTCTGTTCTAATGTGTACTTGTTCTTGTTGTCCGATTGACTTGCTGCTACCTGCTTGGCTAGGTCTCGCTCGTAAAAGAGGTTTTAATCTCAATGTGACTACAAAGATAATAAATTATATATATATAAAATTTTCCTGGTATTGACTGTTGATCTACAAAAAAACTTGTTTAAAAAAATAGGAATATATTGGGGTCATACAA
This sequence comes from Polyodon spathula, assembly GCF_017654505.1. Classification (NCBI taxonomy): domain Eukaryota; kingdom Metazoa; phylum Chordata; class Actinopteri; order Acipenseriformes; family Polyodontidae; genus Polyodon; species Polyodon spathula. The sequence continues at coordinate 1,575 of NW_024474272.1, read as the reverse complement.
GTACTAATATATTTGTGCAGTTTTTGCAAAGGCTTCGTTTGGCACACAAGCCATCGTCTTATATTACAGATTATAAAACGACGACTCGTGTGTCTAGAAAAAAACTTGTTTTCTGAATAAGGTGTCTAGAAAGGCTAGTATTCCGATAGTATCCTACTACTAAGGGGGTATTCGGTATCACGTTTTCAAAATACTGGTATCCAGAATATGGATGGATTCATTCGGAATACCCTGTTTACATGGCATGGAATAACTAATCAAATTTCCCAGTATTCTGAATACAACTGAACAGGTACCCGGATAGCAATATGGGTGCAGTCAATTGCACCTACCACACGCAGCAGGTGCACGACCTCATAAAAACCCTGCATTATCTCCTCACTGTTTACTCTGGTACTGGGGAATTTAATATGTTCCTCAGCATGTCGCAGCAACGCACTTATGAACTGGTCGAGGTGACTGACTGGGTGATACACATACAGACATACAGACAGACACTACCAATTGCTCAGACAAGGCATGACTGCGCAGGTTTGTTCTAACCAGGTCATCATGTAGCACGTGGCATAGATGAGTTGAGACGATACCTGGACACGATTTGCTCATTGCTGAGCTCCTCATATGTTTAGAAATGTGTGTAGCAAAGGAGAAGCCATACTAATGGGGAATTTCAACTTCCCCCAAATAAAATGGGAAAACCCGGTGGGTAGCGCGAAGGATGAAATAGAAATGGTGGAAATGACAAATGACTGCTTCCTAACACAATTTGTGAAGGCACCCACTAGAGGGGAGGCATGCCTTGATTTAGTCTTTTCAAATAACGAAGATAGAATAACTAAAACAGAGGTCAGAGAACCACTGGCAAACTCAGACCACAACATGGTCTCATTTGAAGTGTTTTTTAAATCCCCAAAAGTAAAGACTAAAGCTAAGGTTTACAATTTTAGAAAAGCAAACTATGAAGGTATGAAACAGAGACTAACAGAAGTAGATTGGAGTAAAATAGAGAAAACACCCACAGAAGGATGGTTGTTCTTCAAAAATGTAGTACTAGAGGCGCAAAACAATTATATCCCTAAAGTAGACAAATCTAAATGTAAAACTAAATTGCCAAAATGGTTTAATAGATCAATTAAAAAAAATATTCAGCAAAAAAAGGCACTTTACAGAGCATTAAAAAAAGGACCAAAAAGAAAGTACGCAGAAAGAGTACACAGAACTGCAAACGCAAGACAAAAAGGAAGTTAGAAAGGCCAAGAGAGAAATAGAAATAAACATTGCTAAGGGAGCTAAAACCAATTCCAAAATGTTTTTCCAATATTACAACAGCAAGAGAACATTCAAAGAGGAGATTAAATGTTTAAGAGATACAAATGGCAAAATCGTAGAGGAAGAAAAAAAAATAGCAAATATATTAAATGATTACTTTTCACAAGTTTTTACAAAGGAAGATACTGACAACATGCCCCACATGTCATCCAGTTCCTATCCAGTTTTAAATAACTTTAGCATAACTGAGGCAGAAGTGTTAAAGGGACTAGGAGCTCTTAAAATAAACAAATCCCCTGGGCCGGA
>NW_024474271.1:0-10060 GCF_017654505.1 Polyodon spathula | reverse complement strand
TGAGATCCTCCCAGTAGTACTCAAAGAAATGAAAGAAGTAATTTACAAACCGCTAACCAAGATCATGCAGCAGTCTCTTGACACAGGGGTGGTACCGACAGACTGGAAAATTGCAAACGTAATACCGATCCACAAAAAGGGAAAAAAAACTGAACCAGGTAACTACAGACCAGTAAGCCTGACTTCTATTATATGCAAACTTATGGAAACTATAATAAGATCCAAAATGGAAAATTACCTATATGGTAACAGGGTACTGGGAGACAGTCAACATGGTTTTAGGAAAGGGAGATCGTGTCTAACTAACTTGCTTGATTTTTTTGAGGATGCAACATCCATAATGGATAATTGCAAAGCATATGACATGGTTTATTTAGATTTCCAGAAAGCTTTTGACAAAGTCCCGCACAAAAGATTAATTCTCAAACTGAACGCAGTTGGGATTCAAGGAAACACATGTACATGGATTAGGGAGTGGTTAACATGTAGAAAACAGAAAGTACTGATTAGAGGAAAAACCTCAGAATGGAGTGTGGTAACCAGCGGTGTACCACAGGGATCAGTATTAGGTCCTCTGCTATTCCTAATCTACATTAATGATTTAGATTCTGGTATAGTAAGCAAACTTGTTAAATTTGCAGACGACACAAAAGTAGGAGGAGTGGCAAACACTGTTGCAGCAGCAAAGGTCATTCAAAATGATCTAGACAAGATTCAGAACTGGGCAGACACATGGCAAATGACATTTAATAGAGAAAAGTGTAAGGTACTGCACGCAGGAAATAAAAATGTACATTATAAATATCATATGGGAGATACTGAAATTGGAGAAGGAATCTATGAAAAAGACCTAGGAGTTTTTGTTGACTCAGAAATGTCTTCATCTAGACAATGTGGGGAAGCTATAAAAAAGGCCAACAAGATGCTCGGATACATTGTGAAAAGTGTTGAATTTAAATCAAGGGAAGTAATGTTAAAACTGTACAATGCACTAGTAAGACCTCATCTTGAATATTGTGTTCAGTTCTGGTCACCTCGCTATAAAAAAGATATTGCTGCTCTAGAAAGAGTGCAAAGAAGAGCGACCAGAATTATTCCGGGCTTAAAAGGCATGTCATATGCAGACAGGCTAAAAGAATTGAATCTATTCAGTCTTGAACAAAGAAGACTACGTGGCGACCTAATTCAAGCATTCAAAATTCTAAAAGGTATTGACAGTGTCGACCCAAGGGACTTTTTCAGCCTGAAAAAAGAAACAAGGACCAGGGGTCACAAATGGAGTTTAGAAAAAGGGGCATTCAGAACAGAAAATAGGAGACACTTTTTTACACAGAGAATTGTGAGGGTCTGGAATCAACTCCCCAGTAATGTTGTTGAAGCTGACACCCTGGGATCCTTCAAGAAGCTGCTTGATGAGATTCTGGGATCAATAAGCTACTAACAACCAAACGAGCAAGATGGGCCGAATGGCCTCCTCTCGTTTGTAAACTTTCTTATGTTCTTATGTTCTTAATCTCCAATATATATACACATATACACAGTACCAGCCAAAAGTTTGAGTACGCCTGCTTGAAACCAGGTTTTTCATGATTATGTATGCATTTAACTGTATAAACTTGTCTATAAACTTAATATTTCATTACATGATGTGTACTCCTAAGCTGATAATCATAAGTGAATTGCATTCAAAAAATTTAATTTAAATGAAAATGTAAATCTTGTCAATTTCAATGAAATGGTCACCCAAAGCAAGGGGATTTCAGTCTGAAGTCCAAGTCAGTTAAAAGTCTGAAACATGTATAACATGGTGTTAAAACACTGGCCTAAGTATAAAAGTGTCTTTGTTAGATGTTCCGTGAGTTAACTAGCATCTTACCTAATTAACATTTTGTCACCAATTATTAACAGGTGAGGGTCCATGATTACTATAAATATAGGTAGCATAGGCACAAGTTTGTCATTCCTGAATGTAAGGGAGCAGAAAATGGCAAAACACGCTCAGTTAAAGCAAAGAAAAAATACAAGTCTATAATTACTTCAAGAAATGAAGGTCGATCTTTAGACAAATTGCAAGAGCTTTGCAAGTGTCTAACTGCTGTGGCCAAGACCAAACGATTAGAAGAAACTGGCACTCAGAGGACCGAACGAGGTCAGGTAGGCCAAAGGTGACCTCAGAATCAGAGAACAAGTTCATTCGAGTCGCAAGTCTGTGAAACCGACGATTAACTGCCCCTAAAATACAAGCTTAGCTAAATGCTACTAGAAGTACAGATGTTTCAACATCAACTGTTCAGAGAAGATTGCGTGAAGCTGGCCTAATGAAGAATTGCTGCAAAGAAACCATTGTAAAGAGTGCAGAATAAGAGGAAGAGACTTACCTGGGCCAAAAAACACAGAAACTGGACGTTTGAGGAGTAGAAGTCGGTCTTATGGACCAACGAGTCAAAATTTGAAATATCTGGGTCCAACCGCGAGTATTTGTAAGACGCAGAGAGGGTGAGCGCATGGGTTCTGCATGTGTGGTTCCCACTCTCAAGCATGGAGGAGGCAGTGTCACGGTCTGGGGTTGCTTTGCTGGTGACAGAGTTGGTGATCTTTACCAAAGCCATGGCAAGCTCAACTAGCATGGCTATCATAGCAAAGACAATTTTCAATTTTCTTGAACATTTCTTTGATACTCCTTATGTTTTGTACATTGTAACATGTTTTCATTTTCAAACATTTACAGTAACATACGACATAAAACATTGTCAATAATGAAAAAACCTAGTTTCCAGCAAGTGTACTCAAACTGTGTTTGTGTACTGTGTGTATATATATATATATATATATATATATATATATATATATATATATATATATATATATATAATATTATATTTTATTATACAGGCAAATGTTCCATTTTAAAACAAAGGTATTATAAAATGATACAGACATCACAATAAGTGCGTTCCCTAGTATATTCATGTTGACAAGCGTTGATTGGCATTAAACTCTGATGTTCTGTAATACCTATGCGTGGATAAAAGTGCCTGGAGTCTGCAAAAAAAAAAAAAAAAAAAAAAAAAAAAAACAGGACATTTCTACCTTAGGTTAAAAGTAGAAAAAAAAGGCAATACCTGTCAGAGTAAGAAAAGTCAAAGTGTTGGGAACTACAAATTAAGTAAAATGGTGCTTTTGGCTGATTTACTTTTGCTGCGCCAATACCCTGAAAACATATAAGCTATCCTTGCTGCAGAGCGAGTCCGGCTGTTCTCGCACATCTTTGATAACCTGGCGCAAGGAACTACCATTCCTCTCAATACATACCGCATTGTAACAGTAGGGTACCACTCAACACTAGTTCAAACACAAATTGTTTCAAATTGAATAAAGAGAACAAATAAATGACACACTAGACAAAAATGTAAACTGGATTCACAAGATTTTTTTTTTTTTGTTAAAGTCAATAAACAAAAACACCAAAAAATTTACATAAAAGAGAATAACTCATTTCAGCAAGTGCAAGCAGCCACTGTTACACTGATCAACACACACTGCGGATTTACCAGAGGAAACATGTTTCACGTCACATTTACAAACATACATCGGAGGAAATATGCATCGCAGACAACTCAAACCAGACAAGCACAGGCCCCAAGAGCAGTAGCCTCTACAGCAGGGCTGCCAAACAGACCCAGGGGAAATTTCAAATCCAGCCAGTCATATAGAACACAAGTTAAACAAATCGGAAGGAAAAAATGGGCAAGTATACTCACCACAAAATACATGTCGGTACATTTAGGCTACATTTAAAACATATCTGGAGGCAGGGTGTATTTCTCTTTCTCCCAATAGGGTTACACAATTAAGATTCCGACACAGGCTAGTTTGCCTGGTATTTAAAATACCAATTGTTTATACAGATTGCACTGCAGAGTGGATTACTTTTCAATGGCTCTCAATTCAGGAGTGCCGTGTTTAAAGCAATAGTTCAGACTGCTAAATCCCTCCCCTATCAGAAGTGTGGTTTGAAACGTCTGTATTACAGGTTACGAAATCACAGGAACCCCCTCCCTTTGTTTTCATCACTGTGGGGGCAGGTTCCTACATACCCCAAAACAAAGTGTGCTTCAAAAGCAGAAAGGAAGGTTGTTATTTTGTGCCCTATTGCGCATTCAAATAAAAAAAAACGATTCACAGGCTTTAAAATCACAGATTCAGCTCTAGAAATTATGGTTTATTTCAAATAAAAAAGTTACACCAAGTGTAGAATGTGTCGATTTTAATTGTTTTGTGATTCTATAACGCAAGTGGATTGTAAGCTCTTGCTAAATAAATGTCTCTTGTATCAAACCATTGCTACTGTTGTGTTCAAGAATTGTAAAGCATTGACTTCTGCATTTAAATCTGATATAAACTCTCAGTATAGTATAACACTTCAGGAAGACTACACAGGATTAAGTTGTTAATTTTACAACAAAGTATTGGGTCACGTTCTAGTAGAAAGGATTCATGTGGAACAGGCGACTCACAGATTACAAATATCCAAGGCGAAAGCAGGTAAGGTTTTAAGAAGGGAAGGGGGTGGGGAGGGGAACAGAGAAATGAAATAAAAAACAGGCCAACTGCACCTCAAAAGTTTTAAAGACAAAAGGTCTTTGTCTTTTAAGCGGATAGAAAAGAAACCTAGACGGATGTTTAGCAAAAAATTGTCACCACCGTGGCTCCACAGGACTGTCTTTTCACAGCACAGGATTTAAAAAAACAAAAAAACCACAACTACCATTGTTAGCGTAACCTTCTCACAGGTGGATTATAGTTTTGCCATTTTGGATATTTGACTTTTTCATTTAAACCAAAGCTATGCCAAAGCATTATGTACTGTTAGTACTCGTGTTGCCTGCCCCTTCACTTCCCTACCTCAGCCTAGCCCTTGCTTTCTTTACCTTACCCAGGCATGGAAATACAACTCCCATTGCATAGCAGTTTGATCCATTCCTGGTTTTGGCATGTGTCTAATAAGACTCACCTGCTTACTACCTATTCTCACTGGCCAATCAAGCGTGTGGTAAAACCTGGAACTGATGAAACTGCTATGCATTATGAGTCTTATTCCTATTCCTCCTAACCACAGGAAACTGAGCGAAGGTTTATCCCGAAACACAGGAACTAAGCTTGACCTTCAAAATGTACAGTGTTACAGAAGGAAAAGGAATGGAGGAATGAAACATCAAGCCTCTAACACAAAAAAACAGAATACTAAGACTTTGCTGAAGGTTATTCTGATTAGGTTTGGTTCTTTTTTTGTTTTTTTAAAAGTCATCATAAGAAAACACAGAAAAATCATACGAAGTTTGGGAAGATGTGACCATACCACAACCCCATCCCCGGCAAAACAAATATATCCACACATTCAACACGTGTACTAGGCGATGCTGTGCAAACAAAGCTTGCAGAGGGCTGTGTGCTTTCTTAAAGTTTCACAAATTTGTACGAGGTGAACACTTAGTGACAGTTTACACTCAGGCTGTCTACCCACAGGCTGCACAGACTAGCCTTCACAGACAGGCGGAATTGGGAGGGAGGAAGGAAGGATAGCTCACAGTATTTCGTAAGCCATTTTTGCACAAGCAGTATAACCAGTGTTGGAAGCAGACAACTGGATTAAATAATCCCATCTCCCCCAGAGCAGTTCATCTTCAAAATTTGGGCAGTGGTCGCAATGCATTTAAGAATGAACCAGGGAGGACTGGTAGCAAACAGAAGTGTCAAGTACAGCTAAATAAAGGGGAGCTGTATTTTGTATTTTAAGACTTTTCAAAAATCAAATCGCACTTGCTGCGAAAGCTGGTTTTAGCAAACAAAACACACAGACAGATAGCTATATAGCATGGCAGGTTTGACAGTCTGCAGTCTCTCAGGAGATACCAACAAAGATGAATTACAACACTGTCAATTATAGAAGTCAAACTATACAGCAGATTCAACAGGTGTTGCCCCTAGCTTTTGGAGAGACACAATGAGGTCTATTTTAATGATCAAAGCAGTAGTGGAAGTACCACCATCCTTAATTATAAGAAATTCAAGGATGGAAATAAGAAAGTGAAATAATACTGCACAGCAGATTCACTCTCTCCAGGTTTTAATGAGTCCGATTAGCCCAATTTATGAGGTAACAAGCTCAGGTGAGCAAATAATAAATCAAATCAAAACTAGGAATGGATCAAACTGCTTAACAATGGGAACCTTATTTCCATCCTTGTAATCCTGCTGGAATTCTCCTCACACAAGTTTGGCTTCTGGTACTATGGTCCAGAGTTGTTTAGATTTTAAAACTTGACGCAAAAGATGTTTACTAAAACCAGAAAAACAGAAGCTTTGTTTTTTCTTTTAAAATTGGTTACCTTTTTATTTTTGGGGGAAGCAGCCTCTCCCTTCCCATCTCTGAGAAGGGTCCAGGGTTTCATTATACAAGTTTGAATTTTACAAACATGTCTAATACAGGTAAAGCAGATAACCTGCACCACAGTGAAGGATACTGCTACAATTGTTTTTTTTTTCAAAAGCAGACTTTGCAAAAAAAAAAAAAAAACATAACACTTACATTCATACCCTCCCTCCCAGCAATCCTATACATCTAATGAAATGGTCCACTATAAAAAAAAAAAAAAAAAAAAAAAAAAAAGTAAGACAGTTCATGTGCATCAAACACTTGCGCAAATTAACAAAAAATAAATAAATAAAAAAATAAATTAAAAAAAACTGTATGATATTTTTATAAAAACAAAATATGTTTCCAATTCTCCAAATAGGAGTTAGTATTTAAACTAAACAGGTAAGCTCACACTCGAGAGGATTACCAGACAATGACGTATGCAGCGATTGCATATTGTGCCACACAGGGCGGGGGAATACAAGTTTAGTCTGGACCCAACAAAACAGAACAGGAACTACTAACTCTAGTTTAAAACAAAGTATTTGTGATCACACCTATTTCTTGGCTTTTGAAATTCACCTTAAAACTAATCTACCAGTCCTTTCTATTTTAAATTGTTAATCAAGTTCCCCTGTGTTGATTTATGTATTTGTTTCAATGAAAAGGTTTGTTTTACTGCAGAAAGGAAAATTGGGAGAAACACAGCAGCAATGTCACAAATACAAAAAAAGCCAGAAAATTAATAAATCAATCTTGTAAAACAGCGTAGATCGAGGACCCTTTTCATCTAAACAAAATAAAGCAGAACAAAAATCATGGTTCATTATTACAGTATTATCGGTTTAACAGAAACCACGGCCATCAGATAAACCCCCCCCCCCCTCACTCACTCGTCTTGGTCAACTCATTTTTATTAATTTTATACATATATTTTCTCGTGTGTGGTAGATATTGCAAAAAGCCTTGATTTCTATATATAAAAAGAGACACTACTGACAGCTAAATCGTACAAGTCTACTTATAAGATTGCTAGACTTGAAACAAGGTCCCCATGCATTCGTAATGGTTCTTGTATTCACAAACAGCAGTGTCTTACTTGTGTTTTCAAACACATTGGTATCTGGTTAGTTGGGCTTATATGGAACAGAAATAAAAGCAGACAAAACCCTTTTATTTTCTAGCTCATCATGGTTTGTGTAAACTCCCTATTCTCTTATAGCATTAAGACCCTCCCCCCTACACACAATGGAACTGGGAGCTTTACATTTCATATCCTTAAAAAAAAACCTACCCTTACATTTTTAACCTTATTGTTAAACGTCTCAACTATAAACCTCCCCCCTTCTGTTAAAGTCTCATGGGTTAGAGTTGATTTCGTTAGTCCCTTGGAATAGATCTGTGCATCCCTGTGTTTGTATTGTTTCACACAGAAAAGACAGTGGCTTTTAATTTGCCACCCCCTAGCCTCCACCCCACCCCTGACGAGGAGTATCCTAGCACATTTTTGTTTAGTCAAAACCCCCCTATTGAATCCAGGATACAGGGGTGGGCGAGGGTAGCAGTGAAGACAGTCCCCCACAAACTCTGTTCCTAACCCCACAAAAACAGGGCAGTGCAATATGTAGACATGGGTGAGTTTCCTTGTAACCCTCCCATATTTGATACCTGCAGAGACAAGAAAAAAAAAAGACAAAATTAAAAACAGGGCAAACTTCCCTCCTCGCTCTTTGATGATCTTTTAAATTCTAGTACAATTACAGTGCTGGTCCAGTTCCATGTAGCTGATGGATCTAAAAATGGTCAAGGTTGGGTCTTAAAGAGCTCCGTGATTCAGCATCAACAGCACTGCTAGGTAAGCCATTCCAAACCCCCTCCTTCTCAAAGTGGATCTCCACTTAATTTCCAACTGTCTCTCCTCTGGTTTTGGTTTTTGTGCCTCACTTAATATTGTTTAGGGTTAAGCTTATGAAGTCTTTCCAGTCTGATAGCAAAGTTTATGAAGGTAGCCAACACTGCAGATCTAAATACATATACACACAGACTTTTCCACATTTTATTGTGTTACAACGTGGAATCAAAATGGATTTAATTAGGAGTTTTTGACACTGATCAACACAAAAAAAGTCCATAAGGTCAAAGTGAAAAATAAAATCTACAAATTGTTCTAAATTACAAATACAAAACAGAAAATAATTATGACACACCTAAACAAGCTCTGGTGCAACCAGCTGTCTTTAGAAATCACATAATTAGTTGAATGGAGTCCACCTCTGTGCAATTAAGGCGTTTCACATGATTTCAGGTTAAATACACCTGTCTCTGGGAGGTCCCACAGTTGGTTAGTACATTTCCTAACAAAAACTACATCATGAAGACAAAAAAACATTCAAAGCAAATCCGGAATAAGTTTCTTTAAAAGCACCAATCAGAGGTAGGATATAAGAACATTTCCAAGGCATTACATTTTCCCCAGAACACAGTAAAGTCCATTATTAAGAAATGGAGAGAATATGGCACAACTGTGAATCTGTCTATAACAGGTCGTCCTCAAAAACTGAGTATCCAGGTGAGAAGGGCACTAGTCAGGGAGGCCACCAAGAGGCCTATGGCAACTTTAAAGGAGTTACAGTCTTCCACGGCCGAGCTGGGAGACACTGCATACAGCAACAATCGCCAGGGTGCTTCACAAAACTGGCCTTTATGGGAGAGTGGCAAAAAGAAAGCCATTGTTGAAAAAAGTCACATCAAATCTCGGCTAGAGTTCGTCAGATGGTATGTGGCGAGACCAAAATAGAGCTTTTTGGCCTCAACGCTAAGCGCTATGTTTGGCGCAAGCCTAACACTGCACATCATCCCGAGAACACCATCCCTACCGTCAAGCATGGTGGTGGCAGCATCATGCTATGGGGATGCTTCTCTGCATCAGGGCCTGGAAAGCTCGTGAAGACAGAGGGCAAAATGGATGCAGCAAAGTAAAGAGAAATCCTGGAAGAAAACCTGCTGAAGTCTGCAAGAGACCTGGGACTTCCAATTTTGCAAACAAGAAGAATGGGCAAAAATTGCAGCGTCCAGATATACAAAGCTGGTAGAGACTTATCCAAATAGACTCATGGCTGTAATTGCTGCCAAAGGTGCCTCTACCAAATATTTACTTACAGGGGTGAATACTTACAGTCAACTATTTTCTGTTTTGTATTTGTAATTTAGAACAGATTTTATTTTTCACATTAGACATTTTGTGTGTTGATGAGTGGCAAAAACTCCTAATTAAATCCATTTTGATTCCATGTTGTAACAAGTCCAAGGGGGTGAAAACTTTTGAGAGCATGTATGTACACACACGTATATGTGTGTGTGTGTGTGTGTGTGTATATATATATATATATATATATATATATATATATATATATATATATATATACATATATATACACTATATATATATATATATATATATATATATATATAAATACAAATTTAAATGAAAATATTTTAAGTGCCTTTCACAGTCGAGAACAAATTCATGACTTTGTTCAGGATTTGAATGTCTACACTTTCAAGTTTATATTGTGTGTTTGGTGACGGAGAAACAACTACAAAATTAAATCAATTGCCCTGCCTGCATTATTGCATGGAATT
>NW_024474270.1:0-14940 GCF_017654505.1 Polyodon spathula | reverse complement strand
AATACATTTAAACACCTGCAGTCTATTCGAAGATAAATCTGGAAATTAAAAACATGTATACAAAATTCTGAAAATAGTGTGCATCATTTGCATGTCCCAAAATTAACAATTAAATATATAGGCTAAATAAACAAATTTAAAAAACTGCTTTTGAACACAATGAGGTGACTTGCCTGACGCGTGCCCCCTGTTGCCATGGCTACACCCCGTAGCATGCGGACAGCCTCTCTTTGAGCAGGGGAGGGAACTGCTCCGAGAACTGCTGCCAGTTCTCCTCGCCCACCTGGTCTTTGAACCCGTGGAGGATCTGAGGAGGGAAGCAGGAGGGACAGCTCGGTTAAAGGGCTGGTACTGGTGAAGCGCGTCCATTTTAGATGGGCTTGGAGTGGAAGACTCCTATTGCATTGTAGTTTCACCTATTCCAGGCTTTGAGCTCAATTAGCCACAGTGTCAACAGGCCCAGGTGTGCCTTATTGAACTCATAGTAGAACTACAAATGGATCAAACTGCAATGCAATGGGAGTCTTGTATTCACCCTTGCAATGCACCAATGTCCCAGTACGGCAGGGATCGCGATACACATGCTGGTCCTGATGTGCTGCTTGTGTGATGCATGTTAAGATTGAATGGTCATTTATGATGCACCATTTTGTTAAAAGAAACAAGTTAAAAATGGGCAGTGTTATTCATACCAAATACAACACACACTAATTCTTCAATCAAACCACTCTACAGTGTGGTGGTGTCAGGATGAGGGGTCCTAAAAATCTGTTTGACTAAATAAACACAAAACCTGGTCTACCAGGTCTGCTTCTAATTTTTATATATAGAAAAAAATCTGTGTATATATAAGTGCCTTCTCGCACCTCCACACAAAATCAGACGAGAATACAAATCCACAACTTGCTGTTCAGAATTCGAATGTCTATGCTGTCGTTCATCATATTGTGTGTGTGGTGACTGAGAAGAAACACCTACAAAATGTAATTTATTGCCATGCGGCAATATTGCATGGAGTTAATACTTTACAAAAAATATGCAGCCTGATCAAATAAATTTAACAAAAAAATAAATGTATATTAGTGTGATTCTACAGTGTGGGGGTGTCAGGATATGGGGTCTTAATAGAATCTACCAGCTGTCTCACCTTGCAGAACATGTCCCTCAAGTCATCCTTTGGAGTCACCCAGGAAGCTACAGCATCGCAGAAGAAAATGAAGTCCTGGAAACCAAAGCGATAAAAATTAAGAGCCTGGCTCCATAACATTTACGCCTGTGAAGCCAGCTAGTGACATCCCTAATCCAGGAATCCCGAGGATCTTACTAACCTGCACCACACCTCCAGGATTCACTCCAATCATCATACAGATTCCTCGGAACGCTGAATCCTTTTCTTCATTGTCACGGATATTCCTTAAGGACGTGCACCTGGGGAGAGAGGAGGAAATTAATAAGAACATCAGGTTATCATAACCCTGGTTCCCTGGAATAGAAATGTAACCATTACCAAGGCTCTCTCGCTAAACTGGACATGCTTGGATACATGAGTTGTCCGATTTAAAAAAATAAAACCCTAATACATCTGTACAGTACGCCTATGCAAAAATCCAATGAAAACCTGCAGTGCACTTTTTTCACTTTAGCCTAACAGTAACAGTTATGCTGCTGATTTTACACACTACTGAACAAATAATTTAAATTTACATCGAAAATGACAGTATTCAGTACTGAGTTTGTTGAACCAGAATGTCTTCATCTTGACAATGTGGGGAAGCTATAAAAAGGCCAACAAAATGCTCGGATATATTGTGAAAAGTGTTGAATTTAAATCAAGGGAAGTAATGTTAAAAACTGTACAATGCATTATTAAGACCTCATCTAGATTATTGTGTTCAGTTCTGGTCACCTCGCTACAAAAAGGACATTGCTGCTCTAGAAAGAAAGCAAAGAATGCTATCTGGATCAGACAGTATGAATACAAACAGCATCACAGTACAGTCAAGTTTTCATGGTGTCCATCACTTCCAGACATTTAAACCAATAGGGTACCACATTCATTTTATTGCAGAATTTTTTTTTGCTTTTGTTTTAATACAGTACGATACAAATTACACTTTTTCCAGTTCACTTAAAATAAACATTCCAAGAATTCATTTCAATTCTGAAAGTATATTTTAAAACACTGAAAACCCAGGCATGGAAATAAGACCCCAAATGCATAGCAGTTTTACCATTCCAGGTTTTAGTAGGCGTTTGATCGCCCCAATGTATAGGTAACAAGGTCAGGTGTGTCTTACTAAACTCATAGTAAAACCAGGAATGGATTAAACTGCTATGCAATGGGAGCCTTGCTTCTATCACTGGTTAAACCTATGTTGGTCACTGCACTACCAGTCTATTTTAACCGTTTGAGTAGTACAAACATACCGGTACGTTCTGCAACTTGAAGCCTACAAAACCCCTGATCACATGACATTAACACTAGGTTTCTGTAACACCTTTTATTGGTCCCTTGCGCCCTCTGCCAGATATTGACTGAATTACATGTAATTATCCCAGTGCATTTTAGAACTCACTACTCAAAGGGTTAAATGTCCTTCAAGAACTGAACAAGCAAGGCAATTTCTGAGATACTTACCAAGGCCTGATGAACTGCTGCAGCATTGGTGCCACCTCCTGCGGACAAACGTACCCCAGCCGGCCGATAGTAATCGCTACAGACAGACAGAGGTCAGCAACCACAAAGTGAACTGTGCTTAAAAGCCTTCACATACAACTTGCTGTTGTAGGGGGGCAATTTCTAAATTAAATTTCACAATGTGAATTGGTTAAAACCATATCTAAAACGGGTAAAAATAAGACACCCATTGCATAGCAGTTTCACAGATCCCAGCTTGATTAGCCAGTGTATAGGTAAAAAGCTTAGGTGTATCTTAGTAAATTCATAATAAAACCATGACTGGGTCAAACTGCTATGCAATGGGAGGTATTTTCAGCCCAGTTGCCAATCTTGATTTGAACTACTTACTGAAAACTGCTTGTAAACATCACCCTTACAAGTTGGTTGAAAAGTTGTCAGGAAAAAAAAAAAGACTGAAAGTGTTCCATGGGCTATACTGCCAAACAATCATATTACATATTATATTTTGAGCATTCAGTGTAAAAATCTTAAAAGGCACAGAGCTTACTCATGCTGCATGATGTGTAGAGCGTTGTGATGTGTGTAACCAGTCTGATGGTGACACAGAACAAAACTACATGGCTAATTTTGCACAGCCAAGTGATCACTTTGGTGTACTGAGAAAGTACACTTAAAAAGCAAAGTCCTCACCTGTGTTTTCAAGTAATGTTTTGGGTGTGTTTGGTCTGTTGATTATCTCTACCAGATTATTCAACACAAGCTGAACATATGGCTGCATTTCTGCTCCTGTAAGGGAAGATAAATACAGAAGTTGGATATTTGGGTTGCCATCTCTAATTCGGAAGCTGAATCAGTGTCCAATTTGAAGGCTGTAAATCTGCGTTTAATAAAACAAGCCTGTGTACAAAGTTGTCTATCAAAGTTTTCAAAAAAACTGAATAAACAAAAGCAGACTTTGCTATATTTACATTATTTAGCTTTTTTATTCTCATTTTAAATTGATTCTCATGTACATTAGACCTTTACATCACTAACTGCTGTTGTATTTATTGTCATTCACTTATGCTTAATAAATGTCAATACCAAGTTTCACCACGACTAAATAAAAGGTGTTCCCAAAGAGTTCTCTTTTAAATTGCGACACACACACCAGTAAACGTGACCACATCGACCATTTTCCTTTTGCCAGAGATTTAAGTTGCAGGGGAACCAAAAAAATCAAAGCAGCAGCACCCACCCATCTGCATGCAGATCTCTCCGATGGCCCAGGTGGCATTGTTGCACACGGAGATAAACTCTGGGTTCAGGTTGGTGCCGAGGATGGGCATGAACTCCGCTAGTAAAAAGATACAGGGATCACAGGACAGTTAGGACACACATCTTAAAACATTATCCGCAGACATGGAGGAGTGAACTTCCATTGCTATGCTGACGATACCGAGCTATATTTGTCCCTAAAGTACCAGGAATTTCTTCTATCTGGGTGTTATTAGGTACTTGCCTTACAGTATTTTTTTAATGTTGAATTCAAATAAAACAAGAGGTTACGCTAGTGGGCTCACAGAACCAGGACTACATGAGCTTGACCCTTGCAGTCTCTCATCAAAACAAACTAGAAATTAAGAGTTTGTCATCTTTGATCCTGATTTATCATTGAGACTCATATTAGGGAAGTTAAAGTATATTTTTACCATTTCAGAAATATAGCCAAACTTGGACCAATTATTTACATATCTGATGCCAAGAGACAAATGCATGCCTATTTTTCATCTAGAATTGATTATTGTAATGCACTGTTTTCTAGTGTCCCAAAACGTGTGGTACCCCGCTTGCAGCTTGTTCAGAATACCGCCGCTACAATTCTGACCAAATTAGGAAAAGTTAACATATCACCCATGTTTTGGCCTCTTTACACTGGCTTCCTGTGCAGCATAGAATTGATTTTAAGATTTTGTTGTTAACTTACAAAGCCCTTAATGGATTTGCACCTAGTTATTTGCAGGAGTTACTGACCCTGTATTTTCCAAACCACACTCTGAGATCACAGGACGAGGGGCTGCTGGTTATTCCTAGGGTCAACAAAAGCAACATGGGGAGTAGGGCTTTTTCCTGTAGAGCTCCAAAAATATGGAATGCAATGCCTTCATTTGTCAGGGAAGCTGGGACCGTTACAGATTAAGTCAAGACTAAAAATGCACTTTTATAAAAATGGCTCATTGTGGGTTTTAATATAACTTTAAAATTGTTGATTTTGCATTGCATATACTGTTACTTAAATTCATTGTGGGTTTTAATATAACTTTAAAATTGTTGATTTTGTATTGTGTATACTGTTACTTAAATTTGTTATTTAAATGGTCTGTGGCAGCTGTATGAGTGGCTTGCTATACAAAAGTATTGTGATTTGTTCTTTTTTTCTGCTATGTACAGTGATTTGCGATACTCCTGTATAAATAGCGCTATATAAATTGAATAAGTAAACAAATTGCATAACTAAATAAGTAAAAAAAATGTAAATAAACCTCTCTATACACAAGTTAAACAGCCTCTACCCGCTTGGTAAGTTTGAGTTGTTTATTTAGCGCCCTAAGGATCAGACAGTATGAATACAAACAGCATCACAGTACAGTCATGTTTTCATGGTGTCCATCACTTCCAGAGTGCCTCTCTCATTCAACCTAAATTGGAATAGTATTCTGCACAGTCGTGTTCCAGTCATTTCAAATAACTTATTTATTATTTACAGTATCATAGCCTCCCCCAAAAAAAATTGTAAGATACGAATGCCATGTGAGAAACATTCCAATCCGATTTTCATCTGGAAGTTATTTGTGATAAAAAAATGAAGGTGATTTACTAAGCAACTTGTCACTGATCAAATTAATTCACTTCTTGAGAAACCCCTCCTTGTCCCTCCCTAACACCTGCAACCCACTCCTTACACTTGGCCTGGCCACTCACCTATGCAGGGTTTCACATGGGGGAAGCAGGCCTTGGTAAGATCGCCCAGCAGTGCAAACGAACTCTGACGGACCTCCGGCATTGTGTCCTGAGAGATTGGAATTAAACACATACACTGAACTGACAGTCTGGGAGGTCATGTGTCCTGCCTTGTATCACTATACAAGCCATGAGTCTGGGTTACAAAAGTAGACTTTACTGATACAGATCACAACAGGCAATGAAACACAAACTGGCACAATATACACATATTACACACACTATAAACCTTGACTTACAGACCCATACAAGCTTGCTTAACACTAGAACAATCAAGGCAGTCATTGACAGCTATTGGGATTTAAATTTTAATTGCGGTGCTTGTATTTAAGATACGGAGTTGTGCTTTCCTAAATATGGAACAATTACCCTGACAAAGATAAAATACTGTCAGACCTATTCCGACCAGGAGCGGTCAAATTGACTGATTAATACAAATGTTTTATATGGATCAGTCAGGACTTGCAGCCATGTACTGAAGTTTGATTAGATCAGTCAGCATTGCTCAAGGGAGGGGTCTGTCGACTTTGTTTCAATGAGCCTCCTGATCGCCCATCACGGCGCCAGGCTGTTTGCCTGCATCGGTTACTAAGTCACTCGTTTTTCTAAGAAAAACATTATTTCCCCAATACACATTGCAAATGGATCGCTGAGGACGCAGGACAGCAAAGGTGTTTGGAATTAGTCCAATTTTACCCAACAAGATTCTGATGCATCAAAGACAGACAATGACGAATCTGGCTCTGAATCTTCCAGCCGCAGTGACCGCAGGATGATCCCTGGTCAATGCCCTTGGAGGAATTAGAAGCTTTCATTGCACTAGTATATGCCTGTGGAGTATTTGGTGCAGAAGCCTGGGTTACTGCTGATAGCAGTGCCAAATGCAAAAACAGTCTGTGGGAAGTGTACTACACATTTTCAAAAGCACAGGACCTGTGTAATTGGTGTCAGCACTTCGACTAAACGATTGTAAATGAAGCCCAATCTGTTCAAATGTTTATTTATTCATGTCATTTAGATGATAGTATGTATATAAATGCATAGCTTCAGTTGCGTATATGCGCTTTGTTATACAGGCAATCTAAAACCTGTTTATTTTTGATACTTATTTAAATAGTTTCAGTTGTACAGTTTTGTATGTATGATATACCTGTATATACACAATTTATTTTCAAACATTTGAGGTTGCGTATTATTTGATATGTCTGTATATAAACACAGTATTCTGTTCAAATGTCTGTTTACAGTGTTTCAGTTGTGTAGATGATTTATACAACGTTCCTGAATAAAACGAAGACATTCAATTGTTTGTCCTTTCATTATAATATTTATGTTGTTTTTAACACGCCGGTCAAATTGACTGGTTATGGTTGTTCTAGGCATGTATATAAAATGCAGTCACTCTAATCAAAACAGCACGCCCTCACCACTCTGATGGGAACATAGAAAGAGGTCAGACATCACCTGTACCTGCATGCACTGGAAGAGCAGGGTCATGATGTTGCTGCGAGCCACCAGCTGCTCCACATGGCTCCCCAAGCCTTCCGCCAGCCCACTCAGCAGGTCAAGGGCCACAATCATGAAATCCTTGTCAGGGGCCTCATACTGGTCAGGGTGCTGGTTATACATCTGAACACACAGTGGGGGAAAGAGGAGAGAGAAAGAGGAGGCTATGAAGATTAACTATCATCCATTGCTATTAACACAACACAGAAATACTAAAATAAACTGAAGTCTCTCAGTCTTGAACAGTTGAAATGATTGTCATTGAATTTATTAAGTTACATCATTTCAAGTACCATTTGTGCAGAATTAGAGAGCAGCTGTGCAGTGCTTTCGGTCCCGTATCACCAGGGAACATAACCTTAGTTCCACAATGTATTGAATGTAAGGAAGTATAACTTCTACAGAGTGAAGAAAGACTTGGTCAAAAACAGACTTAGTGGATTTTATGCACTGAAGCACTATGCTAGATTATTTTCCTAAAAAAAAAAAAGATTCAACTGTAGGATACAAAATCACGTTAACACATTTAATTTACATACTGGAAAATTCTGTAACTCCAAAAAAACAAACAAAAAACACAAAAATGGCTCCCTTATATCACGGTTTGATGCACTACAACACTGTGGATGAGACAGCATGCAGTACGTTTGTGTTAAAAACTGAATAAATATTGAATAAATAACCTCTTGGAAAACATTAAAAACACCAAAACTATAAACACCCTTTTCCAATTAATAATGACTAAATTAAAGTCACTCACCATGGCCTGAGCCAGGGTCTTCTGCACCAGGGTGACACAGCGCTGATACACAGGCTCACAGTAGGGCAGGAACCCACTCTGCAAGGCAGTGGCAACTGAAGATAGACACTGCAAAACAGATTGAGACACGCACAAACACACATGGTTATTATTCAGCAAGAACATTAGTAAAGTTCTCTTATTCTAATGCCTCCTTTCTGCCACAAATAAAAACGGTTTAAGTTTTCGGTGTAGCCTGCTGTGCTTTTTCAGCCGATACACTGACGCCTAATAATAAAAGAAATCAAAACTATAAAAAAAAAGCAGCACTACATATAATTCATCTTCAACATCACGCTATTCGTCCATTAATTTCTTTTTAAATGCAGTTAAGAAAGTATTCCTTAATGTAAGGCAGACCAAACAAACAAGCACCAGCTCAGCATATTTTGAGTGTTGCATGTGATGCTGCAGATTCACTTCGCTTAAAGGTTCGAGTACGCCTGCTTGAAACCAGGTATTTCATGATTATCTATGCTTTTAACTGTATAAACTTGTCTATAAACACTTAATATTTAATTGTGATAAGTGTACTTATATAAGCTGACAATCATAAGTGAATTGCATTTCAATGAAATGGTCACCCAAAGCAAGGAGATTTCAGTCTGAAGCCCAAGTCAGTTAAGTCTGAAATGTGTATAACATGGTGTTAGAACACGGCCTAACTATAAAAGTGTCTGTTAGATGTTCTGAGTTAACTAGCATGTTACCTAATTAACCTTTTTTCACCAATTAGTTAACAGGTGAGGGGTCCATTATTATTATAAATATAGGTAGCACAGGCACAAGTTTGTCATTCCTGAATGTAAGGGAGCAGAAAATGGCAAAATACGCTCAGTTAAGCAAAGAAAAAAGAAAGTCTGTAACTGCTTTAAGAAATTAAGGTCAATCTAAGACAAATCGCAAGAGCTTTGCAAGTGTCTAACTGCTGTGGCCAAGACCAAACGATTTGAAAAAACTGGCACTCATGAGGACCGAACAAGGCCAGGCATGCCAAGGGTGACCTCAGAATCGGAGAACAAGTTCATTCGAGTCACAAGTCTGCGAAACCGGCGATTAACTCCCCCCGAAATACAAGCTCAGCTAAATGCTACTAGAAGTAGATATTTCAACATCAACTGTTCAGAGGAGATTGCGTGAAGCTGGCCTAACCGGAAGAATTGCTGCAAAGAAACCATTGTAAAGAGTGCAGAATAAGAGGAAGAGACTTGCCTGGGCCAAAAAACACAGAAACTGGATGTTTGAGGAGTGGAAGTCGGTCTTATGGACCGACGAGTCAAAATTTGAAATATCTGGGTCCAACCGCAGAGTACTTGTAGGACGCAGAGAGGGTGAGCACATGAGTTCTGCATGTGTGGTTCCCACTGTCAAGCATGGAGGAGGCAGTGTCATGGTTTGGGGTTGCTTTGCTGGTGACAGAGTTGTTGATCTTTATCAAGTCCATGGCAAGCTCAACCAGCATGGCTATCATAGCATACTTCAGAGGCATGCCATTCCATCAGGATTATGGCTAGTTGGGCAGTCCTTCATTTTTCAGCAAGATAACAACCCACCACACCTCAAAGTTGTGCAAGAACTATCTGGCGAAGAAGGAAAGTGAAGGACAACTCAATCTAATGACCTGGCCTGCCCAGTCTCTAGACCTCAATCCCATAGAACTTGTAAGGGACAAACTGGACAGAAGAGTCAAAGCAAAGCTACCCACAAGTGCCCTACATCTCTGGGAACTGCTGCAGAAGAGCTGGGAAGACATGTCGGGTGATTTCCTGTTTAAACTTGTTAACCGAACGCCTCGTGTTTATGAAGCTGTTAAGGCAAAGGGTGGTTATTTTGAGGAATCCAAGATTTAGACAATTTTTTTGAACATTGCTTTGATACTCCTTATGTTTTGTATATGGTAACACGTGTTTTCATTTTCAAGTATTTACAGAAACTTATATGACGTAAAACATTGTCAACTATGAAAAAAAACCTAGATTCCAGAAAGTATACTCAAACTTTTGACTGGTAATAAATAAATATATATATATATATATATATATTTATTCAATAGAAAGTCCCACAACACTGTGGAGCGCTCTGCCTATTGAACGCACCCTAGGAATGGATCAAGCTGCTATTCAATGGGGGTCTTATTTCCATCCCTGTACTATACAGACAAATGCCAATTTACTCAAATTTAAGTTGAACTTTGACCGAAATAAAGTTCAAATTTGGGGGGAGCAACTTGGATTGAGTACGGTAGGAGCCCAATTTACATTTGTGCATCTTAATTATTCTAGCGTACTGAAACAAGAGCTACTGTACACAGTAATGCTCGACCACTACATTAATTACAGCACCAGTATATTAAAATGGCTACACAGAGAACTTCATACTAATTTTATGATGCAGCTTTTAAAAGAAAAGTAATCTTGTTTGCTGGAGGGAAGTCGTGCAGCAGAACGTACATTTGGGGCATCTGAGATTTTTGCTTGTGAACTTGACAGAGAAAGTCACATTGGCCAAATTAAATATGAAAAGAAAAGCAAAACAAACAAAAAGTTAAAAGGTAATTGACCCTTTTCCCACTACCATAAACCGCAAGGACTGATGTTCAATACTTTAATTACCGCACTGTGCATATTATTTTCCCACTTGTAATATAGCTACTTACTAGAAATGAAAAGTTAATTTGACCCTTTATTGCCCCCACCCACCCCACTAAGTTAAACGGCCATTGCATTCTGGGTCTTTTTGGTCTCGGAATTTGGGAATGCGACTTGAACTCAGGGGCTACAAACTTGAGTAAATACAGCATTTAAGAATCTGCTAAGAAACAAAAAATATATATGTATTGTTCTGATCGTGAGGAGATAGACTTGGTCAATTCTAGCACTCAAACACCTTTCATATAAACTTTGTAGACTGATAATGTATTTTAATATTAACTATCAGGGGACATGGCCAAATGTATAGTAATAAACTTCCTCCTTTTACACAAATGTAGGCTCACCTCTAACAGAGGGAAAAGATCTTTATCCTCATCCTTCAGCTCGTTCCATTTCTGAATCAGAGGGGGCATCAGCTTCTGTATGTATTCCTGTAAAGGGGGGTTAAAGGGACCTATCAGAATAGCTACACGGGAGGATTAATGAAAATAACTCTTACAGTCTCTGGATCAGACAGTATGAATACAAACAGCATCACAATACAATCATGTTTTCATGGTGTGCATCATTTCCAGAGTTTGTAAATGCACCAGGAATCTAACAGGAGGCCAATTTCTTTAACTATTTTTTTAAAACTAGCACGATAAATCCAGCATGCAAGGTAAAACTAATATAAGAGTATTTTTGGATGAAGGATGTAAAGCAAATGGATTTAGAATTCATATAATCATTACTTTGCCGCAGTATTTATTTCAAATTTTACACTAATTTCCTCGCAAACCATTCAATTGAAGCAGTTACAGTGCTACAGACATTTACAAAATGCATTTACTTTTAAACATTTAACCCTTTAAAGCCTTATAATGGATGCAGTGCTCACTGTTTGTTTAATTATCTGACTCTCATCAAAATTCAATATTAAAAATAGTGAATTCGTGAAAGGCCCTTATACAGGTACAACGTGCTTGCCCAAGAGTGAATTAACAATCTAACTGCCTGGTGTGTGCGGACTCACCGGCTGGTTCAGGTGGTGCCCAACAGAGTCTGCCAGTGTGCCAATAGCGTCATACAGGATGAGCAGGTTCTTGTGCTGGTACTTTCCAAAGGCAAACACCAGCGTGTCCAGGATATAGCTCAGGTAGGGAACCAGCTCTGTGCAGGCCTCCTCTTCCAGTGTTGCAAAGGCACTGTGCACACAGAGAGAGAGAGAGAGGCAGGTTTAATTTTGCCTTTTCCATGCACACTTAACATTGCACAAATGTAGTTTCGTAGCCTCAATGTTGCAGTGAATCAGAAGTTTACTGACAAGATAACTGACAATCCATTTGCCAATAATGTGGACGCTGCTCTGGCAATTTGCAGGGTCAATAGCCACAGGCTCAATGGGTTGGGATTCCATAAGGTCCCCCACACCTGACTGAACAGGTCACAGCCGCTCGGGACCTGCATGAGGGCTGAAAACCAGAAGGGGGCTACTAAGAGCACCTTGGCCCGGTCCTGCCTGGTTTTCTCCAGACACACCAGGAGCATGGCAAGTGGTGGGAAGGTATACAACAGTTGCCTCTAATCGACAGTGGGTCGATTCTTGGGAGGCAAAGATCTCTCTCTGCTCTTCCAAATCTCTCCCAAAACAGGCTCACCATGGGAGCTCTCCTTGAGAGAAGGTCTGCTACCCAGTTTGTCACCAGCAGTGAGAGCAGGTTCTCTCCACAGCAAAAGCTTGTGGGCCACACAATGGAGATAGAGACCTGAGGCCACACTGGTGGTTTATGTAAGCTGGTGGTTTACGTTGGTGTTGTTTGGTCTGTGACGACCTCCCTTCTGGTGACACTGCCCAGCGCTACACCGAGGCGCAGATGGGCAGGCTGTTTCCACTAAGAAAGCGCCTTTAAACAGTGATGAGACAATACAGGCTGAAAAACCTGTTGAACCAGGCCTGCAGAGGGCATATGAGCAGGAGACCCAAAAGGTAGGGTCTGTGAAGCTGCTGCCATCAAGCCCAGAAGTTTCTGGAACGTCACTGCCTGAGTGCTCTGTTGAGCTGAAATAGCTCTAAACTGGCAGCTATTCTCTGCACTCGAGTCTAAGCACACTCCTAGATAGATTTGGGTAACACCAACACAAATATACATGTATATATTGATTACACTATTTTCTACACGGTAGAACAGTCTATACAGGCAGTACAGATGAATCTGCAGACTGTATTTGATATACAGCAAAAACAATTAAGATTACTGAATGTATCTAAAACAAAACAATGCTTTTCTGTTCTAATAGGATTAGAAATCTGTCCTGGATTATTGTTACATTGCATGGAGAGATTAAGAGTTTCTTCTATAAATACTTCGGAATACAGATTGCTTACGTTTAACTATCATACTAAACTTTTTTCCCCCTCAGTCTAGCAGACTGATAAGTTAGTGACTGCTACTATTCTTCTCATCCTAGATTATGTCTTTAGAAAAATTGTATGCAATATATAAAATTCATGCTAGAGATTTGTTCTAGATTGTTCCTCTGACACACCATTGTCACATGTATATAAAACTAGGCTGGTTCTCATTAACAAATTGTAGGCTTTTTCACTGGTACCGTTTTGTTTAAGGTTCTTGGAGGTTTGGTACCTCCTTATCTGAATGTTCTGGTGTACAGGATTAATGCTGGCTATAGTTTTGCGCTCAAGATTGTTAGTTTGGCAGTCCCAAGGGTTCCCACATGTTTGGGAGAACTACCTTTCACCTATCAGCTCCCAAAAGCAAGGAACTCTTACTTGTAGAATTGATTATTGCAATGCACTTTTTGTCAGATGTCCCATAAAGTGTGGTACTCAGTTTACAGCTTGTTCAGAATACTGCTGCTAGAATTCTGACTAAAACCAGGACAAGTGAACATATTACCCGTTTTGGCCTCTTTACACTGGCTCCCTGTGCAGTACAGAATTGATTTTAAGATTTTGCGGTTAACTTACAAGGCCCTGAATGGATTAGCACCTAGTTATTTGCAGGAGTTACTGACCCCGTAACTTCCAAACCACACTCTTGAGATCACAGGATGCAGAGCTGCTGGTTATTCCGAGGGTCAACAAAAGCAACACGGGAGGTAGGACTTTAGCAGTAGAGCTTCCGAAATAATGGAATGCTCTGCCTTCGTTTGTCAGGGAAGCTGAGGCCATTACAGTTTTCAAGTCAAGACTAAAACGCACTTATAAAATGGCTTTATCTTAGCAGGTTTTAATGTAACTTTAAAATTGCTGCTTTTGTATTGGGTATACTGTTATTTAAATCTGTTATTTAAATGGTCTGGTTGTGGCAGTTGTATGTGTGACATGCTATACAAATGTATTGTGGTTTGTTCTTTTTCTTCTGTGTGCTGTATGGTGCTTTGAAATACCTTTGTATAAAAAGTGCTACATAAATGCAATAAATAAAAAAAAAAATCACACTTATAGTATGAAGATTGAATTTGACAATCTCCTTTTCTGGCTATAAAGATCATATTTGGGAATTGCTTAGAGCCTCTTGCCATTGTTTTTTCTTTAGTCCAGGACTTCTCAAACCCGGTCCTGGGGACCCCGTGACTGCTGGTTTTCGTTCCAACCGAGCTCTCAATTACTTAACTACACCCTTAATTGAACTGTTAATTTGCTTAATTAGACCTTTTTACTTGTTTTCAGCTCTTGAACAATTGCATATTTCAAGTTAGCTATAACGTTTGATAAGTAACTTGAACTGCAACTGTTTAAGAGCTGGAAACAAGTAAAAAGGTCTAATTAACCAAATTATCAGTTCAAGGGTTTGAGAAGCCCTGCTTTAGTCCACCTTCGCAGAGATCACGTGTTTATCACGTATTTATGTTGTTCTTTTGTAGGGTGTTGACCAAGTTTGAAGCACACATGTATTTATTGCGTTGCTTGTATTTGTCTTACTGTCTAACAGGACCCCTTTGTAAATGAGGCCTCGGTCTCAGTCTCAATGGGTAAATCTTCTGTATAAATAAATACATTAAAAATCTGCCTCTTCTTGACCTCACCCCCTTATCAGGGTTCCCCTTCGCACTGACCTGCACGCTGCCTCCTGCACTCTCTTGTTGCCATCCAGGATCCTCTTGAGCAGCTCTGTCATCAGGGGCTTGAGGTAACCGTCCGGTGGCTGGCTGACCACCCAGTGTGCGTAGCGGCTGAGCGTCCAGCACGCGATGGAGCGCACCAGGGCCTTCTTATCAGAGAGGCATTGGATCAGGTGAGGGATCAGCTCCGGCAGGAAGGGCACCATGCCCTGCATACAGCCTGCAACACAGGCAAAGAGAATATAAGGAGACAACTGCTTTAACCACCAGCCATC
>NW_024474269.1:0-4273 GCF_017654505.1 Polyodon spathula | reverse complement strand
CAATTCAACAATGCCTTAGGCAGAAATGAATTAGCCAAGTACATTCAATCATAAAACAGGGATGGAAATAAGACTTACTGCACAGTAGTCTCACCCATTCCAGGTTGTAATACAAACTAGATTAGCCCCAGTGTGTAGGTAACAAGCTCAGGAGCATCTTAAACTTACAGTAACACCAGGAATGGATCAAACTGCTATGCACTAGGATCCTTTTTTGACTCTAACCAATTAAGGTAAACTAAGAAAGTCACGCAGATAAAACATTGACTAGGACACTGTACAGTGAAGGCACTCACAGTATACTGTAGGTGAGAGGCCAAAATGTTTGATTGCTTTACTTTCTTGGTTTACCTTTGAATTCTGGAATGAGCATTTTAAAGTTATGGATGAATAACCTAATCCAACAAACCAGGAAATAAAGTGCTTTCTTGATGCATTTCATCAGCACATAGGAGGCATTACAATCTTACCAACCATCCATATCTATCCTATATATCAGACTTGTAGTGAAGTCCTCAAACTTTGAGTCACTATCATTTGAGTCCAAGTGAGTCATGAGTCTTTGAATCTAAAGTCTGAGTCCTTGAAACAAACTCAAATCAATTTTCATTATCTATTGGTAGTAGTGGGGAAACAGTTTACCTAACAGATGCTGTCCAACATCCCTCTGGAAAAATGCACAAATTAAAACAAAAACAGTATTTTTTCAAGCTAGATTATTCTAATTTGCATGCCGCCTTCAACTTGTCTGTCACTATCTTGTCTTTTGAAATTGGAATACTGTTTGAATGTACCTGAAGTTTGTAGATAAGCTTCAAGTTCAGGTTTGTGGACAGACGGACAGAAGTTTGATGTGGAACTATTCTGGAACTATTCCAGATGACAACAGCAATCTGTTTGAACGCTGTCAGTCAAAATATCGAACATGTTTTAAAGAAGTGAAAAAACTAAAAACTGAGGAAACGCCATGAATTTATTGAAATCTTTCAGATCGCCACACCGATCTCCTTGCCAAAGTTTACTTCTATAGTTTCTTCCATTATTTTATTTTAATGGAATTCCAGTCCACACTACTTGTAAAGTCACAGCAAAGAGAACACATAAAACAGGAATGCACTAGAAGCTGATCAAAAGATAATTCATTAATGCTTGTTTACTTCGTCATTACAGTGCATTTGCTAGAAAGTGCAAAAAAAAATTGCCAATGCGTCATTAAAATGCTACCGCATGTCAAATGTAAGCAATGTTTTTAGATTTTGTGTTAATCCGTATTATGTGAATGTAATGCGACAGCTGAAATCTTGTGTCTCAAACTGCATGCATGAGCAGTGGAAAGAACAGAATGAATACAGACTTCATTGCCACAATATCAGTTTCCCCTAACAGGATCAATGTGACGCCTCACCTGCAGGGGTTCCAAGTCACAACAAAAGTCTGTCCATGCAGACAGCTACAGGCTCAGCATGAAAGCAATAAAAAGTACTTGCAGTTTATTACAGTAAGTATAGTTAACAACCAAAACGAGCATGATGGGCCGAACGGCCTCCTCTCACTAGTAAAATGTCTTGTGTTCTTATTTTATGTGCACTGGGGAGTTTTGACGGAGACGTTAGGCTTGAAACAGAATTCTGTTCTAATAGGACATAAGAGGAAGGCATCGAC
This sequence comes from Polyodon spathula, assembly GCF_017654505.1. Taxonomy (NCBI): domain Eukaryota; kingdom Metazoa; phylum Chordata; class Actinopteri; order Acipenseriformes; family Polyodontidae; genus Polyodon; species Polyodon spathula. The sequence continues at coordinate 2,611 of NW_024474269.1, read as the reverse complement.
ATTAGTGGCCCATTTGTTTTGGGAACTTAGCATTTAAATATAATGCTTTGCGTTTAATTTCACTACTGAATTGCGTATTTTAGCAGCATTTTTAGTAACGCAGTTCGCCAGAAAACTGGACTGGGGGTGTGTTTACACTACAAACAAACTCACACAATTTCTTATTCTTACTATGACTGGCTGCTGTGTTTTTATTGTGCACAGTTCCCTAGTAATTTAAGTCATTGCATTCTGTGAGAGGTAGTTGGTGGAAGCTTTAGGGGAAGCAAGACTGCAAAGGCGGAATTTCTTGTGTAATAGAAATAAAAGAAAAAAAAAACTTGTCATTAATATCTCAGAGTCACGAAGCCAGAATGTCTGAATCAGAGTCACACAAGGTCGAGTCGGAGTAGAGTCTTTTTCGGCTGCGAGTCGAGCCCTACAAGTCTGATATTGATAGAGATATATCTCAATATTGATGAATTTAGAAACTCAAATAAAACTTCATTCCCTTAATTGCACTGCAGTTCCACTGCTACCCGTTTACATGTTTTCTCCTGATAGCCACCACCCTCAGAATCAAAGTATCAACACCAAAAGTTCAGGATTCGAATGTCTAGATACTTGTTCATCATTGCGGTGTGCTTTGCACTGGTATTACTTGCATGGCCCCACCGCCTTCCACCGGTGCACAGATGAGAAATCATGCTTCGCATGCAGTTACGAAAACTAACTAGAAGTTGAAAGCAACTTTACAGCTTCCAATGAGTTATTGTGAAATGTAAGCTTTTTGATTAGTTGCCAGTCACTCATTTGACCTTAAGGAGAGGCCAAAGGTCACAATTCTTTTTTCTTGAATAAAGCATGAATAAAGCATATATGGGTTCCTATGTGTGTTCCATAGAAACCATGACCCTATCTGCACTCTAAAGACTTATGAGCTAGTTTTTACACCTCTGAAATTTCAAGCATTTTCATGCAACGATTTTCATTTTATGCAACTTAAGACTGTTGGCGGAAAGCACAATAACCTTAACAGACTTCCAAGCCATGGGCTTGGAACCCTAATAATACAATTACAGTCAAACACAGAAATAACAGCCCAGTTGAGCTCCACCAATGACAGCAATTTCTCTCACGTGACGTGCTTAACATGCAACAACAAGACAAATGGACACCCACCCTCGGCGATGGCCCCCAGCACCAGGATGCCCGACTCCTTGATGACCCATTCGGGGTGAAAGAGCAGCTCCTTCAGCAGGGGGAGAAGGTGAGGAAGGAGCTCGTCCCGAAACACATTGGCCAAGACGTCCAGCGCTGCTGCCGAGCACTTACCTGCATGGAGAGAGTGAGACACAGTCTGGCAAAGGCACAGCAAAAAAAACATACAACACATGTACACACTAGCCCTGCTTCCAGCCCTGGGAGTCAGAACTACAACCAATAATCAAATAAGCGTTCCTCCCCTACAACTGGATGAACAATAACAAACAGTAAACCTCCCTTTGTTTAAGGTACATTTCCCTAAGTCACAACACACTTTTAAAAAATGTTTTAAATGGTGTTGTATTTTATTTACTGGGCCAAAAATAAACAACTCCTCTGCTCTAAATAGCTTGTATTTGTAAATGTTTGTGACTCATTTCCTAACTGTTTACCATCAATTGAACAAAGCACTTTAATATATTTATACATTAGAATTTTTCTAATTAACTGCACCACCACATTGTTTTGCACAATTGTGTATATTGTAGAACTTCAGGATTTTCGTTTAAAGAGCTAAAACTTTAAAAATGTTTAAATTGCTATGCTTTTCAACTGTAAAATATAAAAGCTGTTGAAAATTGTGAAAGGAAATGTGATTTTAGTGAATTACAGTAATTTACAGTAGCATTTCTCCATTTGTTGTAAGCCTTCATTGTATAATCGAATCATGCTTTTTGGGATTTCAAGACTGGACTGCAATTCATTATTGGCTGGTCTTCCACATGACTCAAATCGTTTACAACTCGTACAAAATTCAGCTGCACATGTCAACTCGGACGAAGACTCATCACCACATCACTCCTGTGCGGTCTCAGCTCCTTTGGCTGCCGGTAGCTCAGCAAACAGAAAACTTAAAGCTCTGCATAGTCTTGCTCCTCCCGAACTTGCAGAGTTTGTTCAAAAATACTCGTCAGACAGAAGTCTTCGTTCTGCTGAGGATAATCTCTGCATCGTCCTTCCTAGTCACGTTGGGACATTTAGTCATACAGCACTTTGTTTAGGAATTCTCTTTGGGATATCGGAGGCATCTCCTCCACATCCATGTTCAAATCGAAGATTACAACCTTGTTATTGGATTGGGCTTTTGTTCTCAGTGATTCCCAACTGTGGTCTGCAAACAGCTCCCAAAATTTGGTTATGAAGTTGTGCAAAAACCCATTTCTACACAAATCACACGTTGTGCTACTACAATGTATTACTAAGCAACATTGCAGCTTTAAATCACTTTATATATAAAGTTTGTAGTCTGCGTTTTGTATATCTGCGCAACAGAACCCACAGGTCACTGCAAAGGACCTGCAGAACAGTTTCAGCTGACGCTGAAGTAGTTGTTCACAGGTCCACAGTACAGCGTACCTTACACAAC
>NW_024474268.1:0-29000 GCF_017654505.1 Polyodon spathula | reverse complement strand
ATATATATATAGATCGATAATAAATAGATTATAGTTTTTCTGATTCCTAGACAGATTATTTATGCACTTTGTGATTTTAAGTATCTATGAAGAATTACAGCTTCATTTTTCAGCAATCCCTGTGCGTTTTTTTCTTCTTTCTATGTGTTTGTTATCTTGAAAGTTCATTCTGGATGATTTTGTGTTTTTGTATAGGTCTGTCCAGCCTGGGTCCATTTACAGTAGCTGTTATTTGTCTGTAATTATGTATGTCGTTTGTGATTCTTGTTTATGCTTTGATGCCCTGGTGAAGGTGTGAATGCAATGAAACGGCTGTTTTTGGCTTTTTTAAAATATGTAGGATAAAATAAAATGATAAAAACTGAACTTGGTTTCATCCATATAGAGCTGCCGATGTTTCTGTACATGGGAAATATTTTGGTGTGATACGTACCACACAAGATCTTTGTTCTAAAGCTTTAAAAAAAAAACTGTTGTCATGTGTTTTATTGGTTTATACTCCTCCAAACAGTGAATAATTCAATTCTGATTTAATTAATGAACACAGTGGCTGTGCGGAGAAATAAACTAATACAATACAGAAAGAAAAAGTAGATTTTTACCACTTCTTCCCTTCATATTTCACTTAATCACATACAAGTGTTTAATTATTGCAACAAACAGCAGATAAGAGATTTCAACACATGGTGTAAAAATGACTTTTACCCCAGTAAAGACACTATACAGTATGAACCCAGTAAAGACACTGTATACAGTATGAACCCAGTAAAGACACTGTATAGTATGAACCCAGTAAAGACACTATACAGTATGAACCCAGTAAAGACACTATACAGTATGAACCCAGTAAAGACAATATACAGTATGAACCCAGTAAAGACACTTTATACAGGATGAACCCAGTAAAAGCACTGTATACAGTATGAACCCAGTAAAGACACTGTATACAGTATGAACCCAGTAAAGACACTGTATACAGTATGAACCCAGTAAAGACACTATACAGTATGAACCCAGTAAAGACACTGTATACAGTATGAACCCAGTAAAGACACTGTATACAGTATGAACCCAGTAAAGACACTATACAGTATGAACCCAGTAAAGACACTATACAGTATGAACACAGTAAAGGCGCTGTATACAGTATGAACCCAGTAAAGACACTGTATACAGTATGAACCCAGTAAAGACACTGTATACAGTATGAACCCAGTAAAGACACTATACAGTATGAACACAGTAAAGACACTGTATACAGTATGAACCCAGTAAAGACACTGTATACAGTATGAACCCAGTAAAGACACTATACAGTATGAACCCAGTAAAGACACTGTATACAGTATGAACCCAGTAAAGACACTATACAGTATGAACCCAGTAAAGACACTGTATACAGTATGAACCCAGTAAAGACACTGTATACAGTATGAACCCAGTAAAGACACTGTATACAGTATGAACCCAGTAAAGACACTGTATACAGTATGAACCCAGTAAAGACACTAAAGACACTGTATACAGTATGAACCCAGTAAAGACACTATACAGTATGAACCCAGTAAAGACACTGTATACAGTATGAACCCAGTAAAGACACTATACAGTATGAACCCAGTAAAGACACTGTATACAGTATGAACCCAGTAAAGACACTATACAGTATGAACCCAGTAAAGACACTGTATACAGTATGAACCCAGTAAAGACACTGTATACAGTATGAACCCAGTAAAGACACTGTATACAGTATGAACCCAGTAAAGACACTATATACAGTATGAACCCAGTAAAGACACTGTATACAGTATGAACCCAGTAAAGACACTATACAGTATGAACCCAGTAAAGACACTGTATACAGTATGAACCCAGTAAAGACACTGTATACAGTATGAACCCAGTAAAGACACTGTATACAGTATGAACCCAGTAAAGACACTATACAGTATGAACCCAGTAAAGACACTGTATACAGTATGAACCCAGTAAAGACACTGTATACAGTATGAACCCAGTAAAGACACTGTATACAGTATGAACCCAGTAAAGACACTGTATACAGTAAGAACCCAGTAAAGACACTGTATACAGTATGAACCCAGTAAAGACACCATAGAGTATGAACCCAGTAAAGACACTGTATATATGAACCCAGTAAAGACACTGTATACAGTATGAACCCAGTAAAGACACTACACTGTATACAGTATGAACCCAGTAAAGACACTATACAGTATGAACCCAGTAAAGACACTGTATACAGTATGAACCCAGTAAAGACACTGTATACAGTATGAACCCAGTAAAGACACTATACAGTATGAACCCAGTAAAGACACTATATAGTATGAACCCAGTAAAGACACTGTATACAGTATGAACCCAGTAAAGACACTATACAGTATGAACCCAGTAAAGACACTGTATACAGTATAACCCAGTATGAAACCCAGTAAAGACACTGTATACAGTATGAACCCAGTAAAGACACTGTATACAGTATGAACCCAGTAAAGACACTATACAGTATGAACCCAGTAAAGACACTGTATACAGTATGAACCCAGTAAAGACACTATACAGTATGAACCCAGTAAAGACACCCAGTAAAGACACTATACAGTATGAACCCAGTAAAGACACTGTATACAGTATGAACCCAGTAAAGACACTATGAACCCAGTAAACAGTATGAACCCAGTAAAGACACTGTATACAGTATGAACCCAGTAAAGACACTGAACAGTATGAACCCAGTAAAGACACTGTATACAGTATGAACCCAGTAAAGACACTGTATACAGTATGAACCCAGTAAAGACACTGTATACAGTATGAACCCAGTAAAGACACTGTATACAGTATGAACCCAGTAAAGACACTGTATACAGTATGAACCCAGTAAAGACACTGTATACAGTATGAACCCAGTAAAGACACTATACAGTATGAACCCAGTAAAGACACTGTATACAGTATGAACCCAGTAAAGACACTGTATACAGTATGAACCCAGTAAAAAGACAGTATGAACCCAGTAAAGAGTATACAGAAACCCAGTAAAGACACTGTATACAGTATGAACCCAGTAAAGACACTGTATACAGTATGAACCCAGTAAAGACACTGTATACAGTATGAACCCAGTAAAGACACTGTATACAGTATGAACCCAGTAAAGACACTGTATACAGTATGAACCCAGTAAAGACACTGTATACAGTATGAACCCAGTAAAGACACTGTATAAGTATGAACCCAGTAAAGACACTATACAGTATGAACCCAGTAAAGACACTATATACAGTATGAACCCAGTAAAGACACTATATACAGTATGAACCCAGTAAAGACACTGTATACAGTATAACCCAGTAAAGTATGTAAACCCAGTAAAGACACTGTATACAGTATGAACCCAGTAAAGACACTGTATACAGTATGAACCCAGTAAAGACACTATGAACCCAGTATACAGTATGAACCCAGTAAAGACACTGTATACAGTATGAACCCAGTAAAGACACTATATACAGTATGAACCCAGTAAAGACACTGTATACAGTATGAACCCAGTAAAGACACTATACAGTATGAACCCAGTAAAGACACTATACAGTATGAACCCAGTAAAGACACTGTATACAGTATGAACCCAGTAAAGACACTATACAGTATGAACCCAGTAAAGACACTGTATACAGTATGAACCCAGTAAAGACACTGTATACAGTATGAACCCAGTAAAGACACTGTATACAGTATGAACCCAGTAAAGACACTGTATACAGTATGAACCCAGTAAAGACACTGTATACAGTATGAACCCAGTAAAGACACTATATACAGTATGAACCCAGTAAAGACACTATACAGTATGAACCCAGTAAAGACACTGTACATAGTATGAACCCAGTAAAGACACTATACAGTATGAACCCAGTAAAGACACTATACAGTATGAACCCAGTAAAGACACTGTATACAGTATGAACCCAGTAAAGACACTGTATACAGTATGAACCCAGTAAAGACACTGTATACAGTATGAACCCAGTAAAGACACTGTATACAGTATGAACCCAGTAAAGACACTATATAGTATGAACCCAGTAAAGACACTGTATACAGTATGAACCCAGTAAAGACACTGTATACAGTATGAACCCAGTAAAGACACTATACAGTATGAACCCAGTAAAGACACTGTATACAGTATGAACCCAGTAAAGACACTATACAGTATGAACCCAGTAAAGACACTGTATACAGTATGAACCCAGTAAAGACACTGTATACAGTATGAACCCAGTAAAGACACTGTATACAGTATGAACCCAGTAAAGACACTGTATACAGTATGAACCCAGTAAAGACACTGTATACAGTATGAACCCAGTAAAGACACTATACAGTATGAACCCAGTAAAGACACTGTATACAGTATGAACCCAGTAAAGACACTGTATACAGTATGAACCCAGTAAAGACACTGTATACAGTATGAACCCAGTAAAGACACTGTATACAGTATGAACCCAGTAAAGACACTGTATACAGTATGAACCCAGTAAAGACACTATACAGTATGAACCCAGTAAAGACACTGTATACAGTATGAACCCAGTAAAGACACTATACAGTATGAACCCAGTAAAGACACTATACAGTATGAACCCAGTAAAGACACTATACAGTATGAACCCAGTAAAGACACTGTATACAGTATGAACCCAGTAAAGACACTGTATACAGTATGAACCCAGTAAAGACACTATACAGTATGAACCCAGTAAAGACACTGTATACAGTATGAACCCAGTAAAGACACTGTATACAGTATGAACCCAGTAAAGACACTATATACAGTATGAACCCAGTAAAGACACTGTATACAGTATGAACCCAGTAAAGACACTATACAGTATGAACCCAGTAAAGACACTGTATACAGTATGAACCCAGTAAAGACACTGTATACAGTATGAACCCAGTAAAGACACTATACAGTATGAACCCAGTAAAGACACTGTATACAGTATGAACACAGTAAAGACAGTATGAACCCAGTAAAGACACTGTATACAGTATGAACCCAGTAAAGACACTATACAGTATGAACCCAGTAAAGACACTGTATACAGTATGAACCCAGTAAAGACACTGTATACAGTATGAACCCAGTAAAGACACCATAGAGTATGAACCCAGTAAAGACACTGTATACAGTATGAACCCAGTAAAGACACTGTATACAGTATGAACCCAGTAAAGGCACTGTATACAGTATGAACCCAGTAAAGACACTGTATACAGTATGAACCCAGTAAAGACACTATATACAGTATGAACCCAGTAAAGACACTGTATACAGTATGAACCCAGTAAAGACACTATACAGTATGAACCCAGTAAAGACACTGTATACAGTATGAACCCAGTAAAGACACTGTATACAGTATGAACCCAGTAAAGACACTATATACAGTATGAACCCAGTAAAGACACTGTATACAGTATGAACCCAGTAAAGACACTATACAGTATGAACCCAGTAAAGGCTATACAGTATGAACACTATACAGTATGAACCCAGTAAAGACACTGTATACAGTATGAACCCAGTAAAGACACTGTATACAGTATGAACCCAGTAAAGACACTATACAGTATGAACCCAGTAAAGACACTGTATACAGTATGAACCCAGTAAAGACACTGTAAAGACAGTATGAACCCAGTAAAGAACAGTAAAGACACTGTATACAGTATGAACCCAGTAAAGACACTATATACAGTATGAACCCAGTAAAGACACTGTATACAGTATGAACCCAGTAAAGACACTGTATACAGTATGAACCCAGTAAAGACACTGTATACAGTATGAACCCAGTAAAGACACTGTATACAGTATGAACTATATACAGTATGAACCCAGTAAAGACAGTATACAGTATGAACCCAGTAAAGACACTGTATACAGTATGAACCCAGTAAAGACACTGTATACAGTATGAACCCAGTAAAGAACTGTATACAGTATAAAGACACTGTATACAGTATGAACCCAGTAAAGACAATATAAAGTATGAACCCAGGAAAGACACTGTATACAGTATGAACCCAGTAAAGACACTGTATACAGTATGAACCCAGTAAAGACACTGTATACAGTATGAACCCAGTAAAGACACTGTATATGAACCCAGTAAAGACACTGTATAAAGTATGAACCCAGTAAAGACACTGTATACAGTATGAACCCAGTAAAGACACTATACAGTATGAACCCAGTAAAGACACTGTATACAGTATGAACCCAGTAAAGACACTATACAGTATGAACCCAGTAAAGACACTGTATACAGTATGAACCCAGTAAAGACACTGTATACAGTATGAACCCAGTAAAGACACTGTATGAACCCAGTAAAGACACTGTATACAGTATGAACCCAGTAAAGACACTATACAGTATGAACCCAGTAAAGACACTATACAGTATGAACCCAGTAAAGACACTATACAGTATGAACCCAGTAAAGACACTGTATACAGTATGAACCCAGTAAAGACACTATACAGTATGAACCCAGTAAAGACACTGTATACAGTATGAACCCAGTAAAGACACTATACAGTATGAACCCAGTAAAGACACTATACAGTATGAACCCAGTAAAGACACTGTATACAGTATGAACCCAGTAAAGACACTGTATACAGTATGAACCCAGTAAAGACACTGTATACAGTATGAACCCAGTAAAGACAATATACAGTATGAACCCAGTAAAGACACTAAACAGTATGAACCCAGTAAAGGCACTGTATACAGTACGAACCCAGTAAACACACTGTATACAGTATAAACCCAGTAAAGACACTGTATACAGTATGAACCCAGTAAAGACACTGATGAACCCAGTAAAGACACTGTATACAGTATGAACCCAGTAAAGACACTATACAGTATGAACCCAGTAAAGACACTGTATACAGTATGAACCCAGTAAAGACACTATACAGTATGAACCCAGTAAAGACACTGTATACAGTATGAACCCAGTAAAGACACTATATACAGTATGAACCCAGTAAAGACACTGTATACAGTATGAACCCAGTAAAGACACTGTATACAGTATGAACCCAGTAAAGACACTATATACTGTATGAACCCAGTAAAGACACTGTATACAGTATGAACCCAGTAAAGACACTATATACAGTATGAACCCAGTAAAGACACTGTATACAGTATGAACCCAGTAAAGACACTGTATACAGTATGAACCCAGTAAAGACACTGTATACAGTATGAACCCAGTAAAGACACTATATACAGTATGAACCCAGTAAAGACACTGTATACAGTATGAACCCAGTAAAGACACTGTAAACAGTATGAACCCAGTAAAGACACTATACAGTATGAACCCAGTAAAGACACTATATACAGTATGAACCCAGTAAAGACACTGTATACAGTATGAACCCAGTAAAGAAAGGCACTGTATACAGTATGAACCCAGTAAAGGCACTATACAGTATGAACCCAGTAAAGACACTATACAGTATGAACCCAGTAAAGACACTGTATACAGTATGAACCCAGTAAAGACACTGTATACAGTATGAACCCAGTAAAGACACTATACAGTATGAACCCAGTAAAGACACTATACAGTATGAACCCAGTAAAGGCACTGTATACAGTATGAACCCAGTAAAGACACTATACAGTATGAACCCAGTAAAGACACTGTATACAGTATGAACCCAGTAAAGACACTATACAGTATGAACCCAGTAAAGACACTATACAGTATGAACCCAGTAAAGACACTATACAGTATGAACCCAGTAAAGACACTATACAGTATGAACCCAGTAAAGACACTGTATACAGTATGAACCCAGTAAAGACACTGTATACAGTATGAACCCAGTAAAGACACTATACAGTATGAACCCAGTAAAGACACTGTATACAGTATGAACCCAGTAAAGACACTGTATACAGTATGAACCCAGTAAAGACACTATACAGTATGAACCCAGTAAAGACACTGTATACAGTATGAACCCAGTAAAGACACTGTATACAGTATGAACCCAGTAAAGACACTGTATAACAGTATGAACCCAGTAAAGACACTGTATACAGTATGAACCCAGTAAAGACACTGTATACAGTATGAACCCAGTAAAGACACTATACAGTATGAACCCAGTAAAGACACTGTATACAGTATGAACCCAGTAAAGACACTGTATACAGTATGAACCCAGTAAAGACACTATACAGTATGAACCCAGTAAAGACACTGTATACAGTATGAACCCAGTAAAGACACTGTATACAGTATGAACCCAGTAAAGACACTGTATACAGTATGAACCCAGTAAAGACACTATACAGTATGAACCCAGTAAAGACACTGTATACAGTATGAACCCAGTAAAGTATACAGTATGAACCCAGTAAAGACACTATACAGTATGAACCCAGTAAAGACACTATACAGTATGAACCCAGTAAAGGCACTGTATACAGTATGAACCCAGTAAAGACACTATACAGTATGAACCCAGTAAAGACACTGTATACAGTATGAACCCAGTAAAGACACTATATAAGTATGAACCCAGTAAAGACACTATACAGTATGAACCCAGTAAAGACACTGTATACAGTATGAACCCAGTAAAGACACTGTATACAGTATGAACCCAGTAAAGAATACAGTATGAACCCAGTAAAGACACTATACAGTATGAACCCAGTAAAGACACTGTATACAGTATGAACCCAGTAAAGACACTGTATACAGTATGAACCCAGTAAAGACACTGTATACAGTATGAACCCAGTAAAGACACTGTATACAGTATGAACCCAGTAAAGACACTGTATACAGTATGAACCCAGTAAAGACACTATACAGTATGAACCCAGTAAAGACACTATATACAGTATGAACCCAGTAAAGACACTGTACACTGTATATAGTATGAACCCAGTAAAGACACTGTATACAGTATGAACCCAGTAAAGACACTATACAGTATGAACCCAGTAAAGACACTGTATACAGTATGAACCCAGTAAAGACACTGTATACAGTATGAACCCAGTAAAGACACTGTATACAGTATGAACCCAGTAAAGACACTGTATACAGTATGAACCCAGTAAAGACACTATACAGTATGAACCCAGTAAAGACACTGTATACAGTATGAACCCAGTAAAGACACTGTATACAGTATGAACCCAGTAAAGACACTGTATACAGTATGAACCCAGTAAAGACACCGTATACAGTATGAACCCAGTAAAGACACTGTATATAGTATGAACCCAGTAAAGACACTGTATACAGTATGAACCCAGTAAAGACACTGTATACAGTATGAACCCAGTAAAGACACTGTATACAGTATGAACCCAGTAAAGACACTATACAGTATGAACCCAGTAAAGACACTGTATACAGTATGAACCCAGTAAAGACACTGTATACAGTATGAACCCAGTAAAGACACTATACAGTATGAACCCAGTAAAGACACTATACAGTATGAACCCAGTAAAGACACCCAGTAAAGACACTGTATACAGTATGAACCCAGTAAAGACACTATATACAGTATGAACCCAGTAAAGACACTGTATACAGTATGAACCCAGTAAAGACACTATACAGTATGAACCCAGTAAAGACACTGTATACAGTATGAACCCAGTAAAGACACTGTATACAGTATGAACCCAGTAAAGACACTGTATACAGTATGAACCCAGTAAAGACACTGTATACAGTATGAACCCAGTAAAGACACTGTATACAGTATGAACCCAGTAAAGACACTGTATACAGTATGAACCCAGTAAAGACACTGTATACAGTATGAACCCAGTAAAGACACTGTATACAGTATGAACCCAGTAAAGACACTATACAGTATGAACCCAGTAAAGACACTGTATACAGTATGAACCCAGTAAAGACACTATACAGTATGAACCCAGTAAAGACACTGTATACAGTATGAACCCAGTAAAGACACTGTATACAGTATGAACCCAGTAAAGACACTATACAGTATGAACCCAGTAAAGACACTGTATACAGTATGAACCCAGTAAAGACACTGTATACAGTATGAACCCAGTAAAGACACTATACAGTATGAACCCAGTAAAGACACTGTATACAGTATGAACCCAGTAAAGACACTGTATACAGTATGAACCCAGTAAAGACACTATACAGTATGAACCCAGTAAAGACACTGTATACAGTATGAACCCAGTAAAGACACTGTATACAGTATGAACCCAGTAAAGACACTATACAGTATGAACCCAGTAAAGACACTGTATACAGTATGAACCCAGTAAAGACACTATACAGTATGAACCCAGTAAAGACACTATACAGTATGAACCCAGTAAAGACACTATACAGTATGAACCCAGTAAAGACACTGTATACAGTATGAACCCAGTACAGACACTGTATACAGTATGAACCCAGTAAAGACACTATACAGTATGAACCCAGTAAAGACACTGTATACAGTATGAACCCAGTAAAGACACTGTATACAGTATGAACCCAGTAAAGACACTATACAGTATGAACCCAGTAAAGACACTATACAGTATGAACCCAGTAAAGACACTGTATACAGTATGAACCCAGTAAAGACACTATACAGTATGAACCCAGTAAAGACACTGTATACAGTATGAACCCAGTAAAGACACTATACAGTATGAACCCAGTAAAGACACTATACAGTATAACAGTATGAACCCAGTAAAGGCACTGTATACAGTATGAACCCAGTAAAGACACTATACAGTATGAACCCAGTAAAGACACTGTATACAGTATGAACCCAGTAAAGACACTGTATACAGTATGAACCCAGTAAAGACACTGTATACAGTATGAACCCAGTAAAGACACTGTATACAGTATGAACCCAGTAAAGACACTATACAGTATGAACCCAGTAAAGACTGTATACAGTATGAACCCAGTAAAGACACTATACAGTATGAACCCAGTAAAGACACTATACAGTATGAACACAGTAAAGACGCTGTATACAGTATGAACCCAGTAAAGACACTGTATACAGTATGAACCCAGTAAAGACACTGTATACAGTATGAACCCAGTAAAGACACTGTATACAGTATGAACCCAGTAAAGACACTATATACAGTATGAACCCAGTAAAGACACTATACAGTATGAACCCAGTAAAGACACTATACAGTATGAACCCAGTAAAGACACTATACAGTATGAACCCAGTAAAGACACTGTATACTGTATGAACCCAGTAAAGACACTATACAGTATGAACCCAGTAAAGACACTGTATACAGTATGAACCCAGTAAAGACACTGTATACAGTATGAACCCAGTAAAGACACTATATACAGTATGAACCCAGTAAAGACACTGTATACAGTATGAACCCAGTAAAGACACTGTATACAGTATGAACCCAGTAAAGACACTGTATACAGTATGAACCCAGTAAAGACACTGTATACAGTATGAACCCAGTAAAGACACTATACAGTATGAACCCAGTAAAGACACTATACAGTATGAACCCAGTAAAGACACTGTATACAGTATGAACCCAGTAAAGACACTGTATACAGTATGAACCCAGTAAAGACACTATACAGTATGAACCCAGTAAAGACACTGTATACAGTATGAACCCAGTAAAGACACTGTATACAGTATGAACCCAGTAAAGACACTGTATACAGTATGAACCCAGTAAAGACACTGTATACAGTATGAACCCAGTAAAGACACTGTATACAGTATGAACCCAGTAAAGACACTATACAGTATGAACCCAGTAAAGACACTGTATACAGTATGAACCCAGTAAAGACACTATACAGTATGAACCCAGTAAAGACACTATATGAGTATGAACCCAGTAAACCCAGTAAAGACACTATACAGTATGAACCCAGTAAAGACACTATACAGTATGAACCCAGTAAAGACACTGTATACAGTATGAACCCAGTAAAGACACTGTATACAGTATGAACCCAGTAAAGACACTATACAGTATGAACCCAGTAAAGACACTGTATACAGTATGAACCCAGTAAAGACACTATAGAGTATGAACCCAGTAAAGACACTGTATACAGTATGAACCCAGTAAAGACACTGTATACAGTATAACAGTATGAACCCAGTAAAGACAGTAAAGACATACAGTATGAACCCAGTAAAGACACTGTATACAGTATGAACCCAGTAAAGACACTGTATACAGTATGAACCCAGTAAAGACACTGTACAGTATGAACCCAGTAAAGACACTGTATACAGTATGAACCCAGTAAAGACACTGTATACAGTATGAACCCAGTAAAGACACTGTATACAGTATGAACCCAGTAAAGGCACTGTAAACAGTATGAACCCAGTAAAGACACTATACAGTATGAACCCAGTAAAGACACTATACAGTATGAACCCAGTAAAGACACTATACAGTATGAACACTGTATACAGTGTCTTTACTGGGTTCATACTGTATACAACGTCTTTACTGGGTTCATACTGTATACAGTGTCTTTACTGGGTTCATACTATATACAGCGCCTTTACTGGGTTCATACTGTATAGTGTCTTTACTGGGTTCATACTGTATACAGCGCCATTACTGGGTTCATACTGTATAGTGTCTTTACTGGGTTCATACTGTATACAGCGCCATTACTGTGTTCATACTTTATATTGTCTTTACTGGGTTCATACTGTATACAGTGTCTTTACTGGGTTCATACTGTATACAGTGTCTTTACTGGGTTCATACTGTATACAGTGTCTTTACTGGGTTCATACTGTATAGTGTCTTTACTGGGTTCATACTGTATACAGTGTCTTTACTGGGTTCATACTGTATAGTGTCTTTACTGGGTTCATACTGTATACAGTGCCTTTACTGGGTTCATACTGTATACAGTGTCTTTACTGGGTTCATACTGTATAGTGTCTTTACTGGGTTCATACTGTATACAGTGCCTTTACTGGGTTCATACTATATACAGTGTCTTTACTGGGTTCATACTCTATGGTGTCTTTACTGGGTTCATACTGTATACAGTGTCTTTACTGGGTTCATACTGTATACAGTGTCTTTACTGGGTTCATACTGTATACAGTGTCTTTACTGGGTTCATACTGTATACAGTGTCTTTACTGGGTTCATACTGTATACAGTGTCTTTACTGGGTTCATACTTTATAGTGTCTTTACTGGGTTCATACTGTATACAGTGTCTTTACTGGGTTCATACTGTATAGTGTCTTTACTGGGTTCATACTGTATACAGTGCCTTTACTGGGTTCATACTGTATACAGTGTCTTTACTGGGTTCATACTGTATACAGTGTCTTTACTGGGTTCATACTGTATACAGTGTCTTTACTGGGTTCATACTGTATACAGTGCCTTTACTGGGTTCATACTATATACAGTGTCTTTACTGGGTTCATACTCTATGGTGTCTTTACTGGGTTCATACTGTATACAGTGTCTTTACTGGGTTCATACTGTATATTGTCTTTACTGGGTTCATACTGTATAGTGTCTTTACTGGGTTCATACTGTATAGTGTCTTTACTGTGTTCATACTTTATACAATGTCTTTACTGGGTTCATACTGTATACAGTGTCTTTACTGGGTTCATACTGTATACAGTGTCTTTACTGGGTTCATACTGTATACAGTGTCTTTACTGGGTTCATACTGTATACAGTGTCTTTACTGGGTTCATACTGTATAGTGTCTTTACTGGGTTCATACTGTATACAGCGCCTTTACTGGGTTCATACTGTATACAGTGTCTTTACTGGGTTCATACTGTATACAGTGCCTTTACTGGGTTCATACTGTATACAGTGTCTTTACTGGGTTCATACTATATACAGTGTCTTTACTGGGTTCATACTGTATACAGTGTCTTTACTGGGTTCATACTGTATACAGTGTCTTTACTGGGTATAGTATACAGCACCTTTACTGGGTTCATACTGTATAGTGTCTTTACTGGGTTCATACTGTATACAGTGCCTTTACTGGGTTCATACTGTATACAGTGTCTTTACTGGGTTCATACTGTATACAGTGTCTTTACTGGGTTCATACTGTATACAGTGTCTTTACTGGGTTCATACTGTATACAGCGCCTTTACTGGGTTCATACTGTATACAGTGTCTTTACTGGGTTCATACTGTATAGTGTCTTTACTGGGTTCATACTGTATACAGTGTCTTTACTGGGTTCATACTATATATTGTCTTTACTGGGTTCATACTGTATACAGTGTCTTTACTGGGTTCATACTGTATACAGTGTCTTTACTGGGTTCATACTGTATACAGTGTCTTTACTGGGTTCATACTGTATACAGTGTCTTTACTGGGTTCATACTTTATATAGTGTCTTTACTGGGTTCATACTGTATACAGTGTCTTTACTGGGTTCATACTGTATACAGTGTCTTTACTGGGTTCATACTGTATACAGTGTCTTTACTGGGTTCATACTGTATACAGTGTCTTTACTGGGTTCATACTGTATACAGTGCCTTTACTGGGTTCATACTGTATACAACGTCTTTACTGGGTTCATACTGTATACAGTGCCTTTACTGGGTTCATACTGTATACAGTGTCTTTACTGGGTTCATACTGTATACAATGTCTTTACTGGGTTCATACTGTATACAGTGTCTTTACTGGGTTCATACTGTATACAGTGTCTTTACTGGGTTCATACTGTATACAGTGTCTTTACTGGGTTCATACTGTATAGTGTCTTTACTGGGTTCATACTGTATACAGCGCCTTTACTGGGTTCATACTGTATACAGTGTCTTTACTGGGTTCATACTATATACAGTGTCTTTACTGGGTTCATACTGTATAGTGTCTTTACTGGGTTCATACTGTATACAGTGTCTTTCCTGGGTTCATACTTTATATTGTCTTTACTGGGTTCATACTGTATACAGTGTCTTTACTGGGTTCATACTGTATACAATGTCTTTACTGGGTTCATACTGTATACAGTGTCTTTACTGGGTTCATACTGTATACAGTGTCTTTACTGGGTTCATACTGTATAAAGTGTTTTACTGGGTTCATACTGTATACAGTGTCTTTACTGGGTTCATACTGTATACAGTGTCTTTACTGGGTTCATACTGTATACAGTGCCTTTACTGGGTTCATACTGTATACAGTGCCTTTACTGGGTTCATACTATATACAGTGTCTTTACTGGGTTCATACTGTATACAGCGTCTTTACTGGGTTCATACTGTATACTGTCTTTACTGGGTTCATACTGTATAGTGTCTTTACTGGGTTCATACTGTATACAGTGTCTTTACTGGGTTCATACTGTATACAGTGTCTTTACTGGGTTCATACTGTATAGTGTCTTTACTGGGTTCATACTGTATACAGTGCCTTTACTGGGTTCATACTATATACAGTGTCTTTACTGGGTTCATACTCTATGGTGTCTTTACTGGGTTCATACTGTATACAGTGTCTTTACTGGGTTCATACTGTATACAGTGCCTTTACTGGGTTCATACTGTATACAGTGCCTTTACTGGGTTCATACTGTATAGTGTCTTTACTGGGTTCATACTGTATAGTGTCTTTACTGGGTTCATACTGTATACAGTGTCTTTACTGGGTTCATACTGTATAGTGTCTTTACTGGGTTCATACTGTATAGTGTCTTTACTGGGTTCATACTTTATATAATGTCTTTACTGGGTTCATACTGTATACAGTGTCTTTACTGGGTTCATACTGTATACAGTGTCTTTACTGGGTTCATACTGTATAGTGCTCTTTACTGGGTTCATACTGTATAGTGTCTTTACTGGGTTCATACTGTATACAGTGTCTTTACTGGGTTCATACTGTATACAGTGTCTTTACTGGGTTCATACTGTATAGTGTCTTTACTTTCATACTGTATACCGTGTTCATACTATATACAGCTTTACTGTGTTCATACTTTATAGTGTCTTTACTGTGTTCATACTTTATAGTGTCTTTACTGTGTTCATACTTTATACAGTCTTTACTGGGTTCATACTGTATACAGTGTCTTTACTGGGTTCATACTTTATATTGTCTTTACTGGGTTCATACTGTATACAGTGTCTTTACTGGGTTCATACTGTATACAGTGTCTTTACTGGGTTCATACTGTATACAGTGTCTTTACTGGGTTCATACTGTATACAGTGCCTTTACTGGGTTCATACTATATACAGCGCCTTTACTGGGTTCATACTGTATAGTGTCTTTACTGGGTTCATACTGTATACAACGTCTTTACTGGGTTCATACTGTATACAACGTCTTTACTGGGTTCATACTGTATACAACGTCTTTACTGGGTTCATACTGTATACAGTGTCTTTACTGGGTTCATACTGTATACAGTGTCTTTACTGGGTTCATACTGTATACAGTGTCTTTACTGGGTTCATACTGTATACAGTGTCTTTACTGGGTTCATACTGTATACAGTCTTCACTGGGTTCATACTGTATACAGCACCTTTACTGTGTTCATACTGTATACAGTGTCTTTACTGGGTTCATACTGTATAGTGTGTTTTACTGGGTTCATACTGTATACAGTGTCTTTACTGTGTTCATACTTTATAGTGTCTTTACTGGGTTCATACTTTATACAGTGTCTTTACTGGGTTCATACTGTATACAGTGTCTTTACTGGGTTCATACTGTATACAGTGTCTTTACTGGGTTCATACTGTATACAGTGTCTTTACTGGGTTCATACTGTATACAGTGTCTTTACTGGGTTCATACTGTATACAGTGTCTTTACTGGGTTCATACTGTATACAGTGTCTTTACTGGGTTCATACTGTATACAGTGTCTTTACTGGGTTCATACTGTATACAGTGTCTTTACTGGGTTCATACTGTATACAGTGTCTTTACTGGGTTCATACTGTATACAGTGCCTTTACTGGGTTCATACTGTATACAGTGTCTTTACTGGGTTCATACTGTATACAGTGTCTTTACTGGGTTCATACTGTATAGTGTCTTTACTGGGTTCATACTGTATAGTGTCTTTACTGGGTTCATACTGTATACAGTGTCCTTTACTGGGTTCATACTGGGTACAGCGTCATTACTGGGTTCATACTGTATAGTGTCTTTACTGGGTTCATACTGTATACAGTGTCTTTACTGGGTTCATACTGTATACAGTGTCTTTACTGGGTTCATACTGTATACAGTGTCTTTACTGGGTTCATACTGTATACAGCGTCTTTACTGGGTTCATACTGTATAGTGTCTTTACTGGGTTCATACTGTATACAGTGTCTTTACTGGGTTCATACTGTATACAGTGTCTTTACTGGGTTCATACTGTATACAGTGTCTTTACTGGGTTCATACTGTATACAGTGTCTTTACTGGGTTCATACTGTATACAGTGTCTTTACTGGGTTCATACTGTATACAGCGTCTTTACTGGGTTCATACTGTATACAGTGTCTTTACTGGGTTCATACTGTATACAGTGTCTTTACTGGGTTCATACTGTATAGTGTCTTTACTGGGTTCATACTGTATACAGTGCCTTTACTGGGTTCATACTGTATAGTGTCTTTACTGGGTTCATACTGTATATAGTGTCTTTACTGGGTTCATACTGTATACAGTGCCTTTACTGGGTTCATACTGTATACAGTGTCTTTACTGGGTTCATACTGTATACAGCGCCTTTACTGGGTTCATACTGTATAGTGTCTTTACTGGGTTCATACTGTATACAGTGTCTTTACTGGGTTCATACTGTATACAGTGTCTTTACTGGGTTCATACTGTATACAGTGCCTTTACTGGGTTCATACTGTATACAGTGTCTTTACTGGGTTCATACTGTATACAGTGTCTTTACTGGGTTCATACTGTATACAGTGTCTTTACTGGGTTCATACTGTATACAGTGTTTTTACTGTGTTCATACTGTATACAGTGTCTTTACTGGGTTCATACTGTATACAGTGTCTTTACTGGGTTCATACTGTATACAGTGTCTTTACTGGGTTCATACTGTCTTTACTGTGTATAGTGTCTTTACTGGGTTCATACTTTATATTGTCTTTACTGGGTTCATACTTTATAGTGTCTTTACTGGGTTCATACTTTATAGTGTCTTTACTGGGTTCATACTTTATAGTGTCTTTACTGGGTTCATACTGTATACAGTGCCTTTACTGGGTTCATACTGTATACAGTGTCTTTACTGGGTTCATACTGTATAGTGCCTTTACTGGGTTCATACTGTATACAGTGCCTTTACTGGGTTCATACTATATACAGTGTCTTTACTGGGTTCATACTCTATGGTGTCTTTACTGGGTTCATACTGTATACAGTGCCTTTACTGGGTTCATACTGTATACAGTGTCTTTACTGGGTTCATACTGTATAGTGTCTTTACTGGGTTCATACTTTATACAGTGTCTTTACTGGGTTCATACTGTATACAGTGTCTTTACTGGGTTCATACTGTATACAGTGTCTTTACTGGGTTCATACTGTATAGTGTCTTTACTGGGTTCATACTGTATAGTGCCTTTACTGGGTTCATACTGTATACAGCGCCTTTACTGGGTTCATACTGTATACAGTGTCTTTACTGGGTTCATACTATATACAGTGTCTTTACTGGGTTCATACTGTATACAGTGTCTTTACTGGGTTCATACTGTATACAGTGTCTTTACTGGGTTCATACTGTATATTGTCTTTACTGGGTTCATACTGTATACAGTGTCTTTACTGGGTTCATACTGTATACAGTGTCTTTACTGGGTTCATACTGTATACAGTGTCTTTACTGGGTTCATACTGTATACAGTGTCTTTACTGGGTTCATACTGTATAGTGTCTTTACTGGGTTCATACTGTATACAGTGTCTTTACTGGGTTCATACTGTATAGTGTCTTTACTGGGTTCATACTGTATAGTGTCTTTACTGGGTTCATACTGTATAGAGTGTCTTTACTGTGTTCATACTATATACAGCGCCTTTACTGGGTTCATACTGTATAGTGTCTTTACTGGGTTCATACTGTATACAGCGCCTTTACTGTGTTCATACTGTATAGTGTCTTTACTGGGTTCATACTGTATACAGTGTCTTTACTGGGTTCATACTGTATAGTGCCTTTACTGGGTTCATACTGTATACAGTGCCTTTACTGGGTTCATACTATATACAGTGTCTTTACTGGGTTCATACTGTATAGTGTCTTTACTGGGTTCATACTGTATACAGTGTCTTTACTGGGTTCATACTGTATACAGTGTCTTTACTGGGTTCATACTGTATACAGTGTCTTTACTGGGTTCATACTGTATAGTGTCTTTACTGGGTTCATACTGTATACAGTGTCTTTACTGGGTTCATACTGTATAGTGTCTTTACTGGGTTCATACTGTATACAGTGTCTTTACTGGGTTCATACTATATACAGTGTCTTTACTGGGTTCATACTGTATAGTGTCTTTACTGGGTTCATACTGTATATACTGGGTTCATACTGTGTCTCTTTACTGGGTTCATACTGTATACAGTGTCTTTACTGGGTTCATACTATACAGTGTCTTTACTGGGTTCATACTGTATACAGCGCCATTACTGTGTTCATACTGTATAGTGTCTTTACTGGGTTCATACTGTATAGTGTCTTTACTGGGTTCATACTGTATACAGTGCCTTTACTGGGTTCATACTGTATAGTGTCTTTACTGGGTTCATACTATATACAGCGCCTTTACTGGGTTCATACTGTATACAGTGTCTTTACTGGGTTCATACTATATACAGCGCCTTTACTGGGTTCATACTGTATAGTGTCTTTACTGGGTTCATACTGTATACAGTGTCTTTACTGGGTTCATACTGTATACAGTGTCTTTACTGGGTTCATACTGTATAGTGTGTCTTTACTGGGTTCATACTGTATGGTGTTTTACTGGGTTCATACTGTATAGTGTTTTTACTGGGTTCATACTTTATAAAGTGTCTGGGTTCATACTTTATAGTGTCTTTACTGGGTTCATACTGTATACAGTGTCTTTACTGGGTTCATACTGTATACAGTGTCTTTACTGGGTTCATACTGTATAGTGTCTTTACTGGGTTCATACAGTATACAGTGTCTTTACTGGGTTCATACTTTATACAATGTCTTTACTGGGTTCATACTCTATACAGTGTCTTTACTGTGTTCATACTTTATACAATGTCTTTACTGGGTTCATACTGTATATAGTGTCTTTACTGGGTTCATACTTTATACAGTGTCTTTACTGGGTTCATACTGTATACAGTGTCTTTACTGGGTTCATACTGTATACAGTGTCTTTACTGGGTTCATACTGTATACAGTGCCTTTACTGGGTTCATACTGTATAGTGTCTTTACTGGGTTCATACTATATACAGCGCCTTTACTGTGTTCATACTGTATACAAATGTCTCTTACTGGGTTCATACTGTATACAGTGCCTTTACTGTGTTCATACTGTATACAGTGTCTTTACTGGGTTCATACTGTATACAGTGTTTACTGGGTTCCTACTGTATGGTGTCTTTATGGGTTCATACTGTATACATACTGGGTTCATACTGTCTTTCTCTACTGGGTTCATACTTTATACAGTGTCTTTACTGGGTTCATACTCTATACAGTGTCTTTACTGGGTTCATACTGTATACAGTGTTTTTACTGGGTTCATACTGGTTATACTGTATAGTGTGCTTTTACTGGGGTTCATACTGTATCAGTGGACTTTACCTGGGTTCATACTGTATAAAGTGTCTTTATTGGGTCCACTACGGTATACACGTGTCTTTACTGGGTTCATACTGTATACAGTGTCTTTATGGGTTCTTACTGTATACAGTGTCTTTACTGGGTTCATACTGTATACAGTGTCTTTACTGGGTTCATACTCTATACAGGGGGGTCTTTACTGTGTTCATACTGTATACTGGGGGGTGTCTTTACTGGGTTCATACTGTATACAGTGCCTTTACTGGGTTCATACTGTATACAGTGTCTTTACTGGGTTCATACTCTATACAGTGTCTTTACTGGGTTCATACTGTATACAGTGTCTTTACTGGGTTCATACTGTATACAGTGTCTTTACTGGGTTCATACTGTATACAGTGCCTTTACTGGGTTCATACTGTATACTTTGTCTTTACTGGGTTCATACTGTATACAACGTCTTTACTGGGTTCATACTGTATACAGTGTCTTTACTGGGTTCATACTGTATACAGTGCCTTTACTGGGTTCATACTGTATACAGTGTCTTTACTGGGTTCATACTGTATAGTGTCTTTACTGGGTTCATACTGTATACAGTGCTGGGTTCTTACTGCATACAGTGTCTTTACTGGGTTCATACTATATACAGTGCCTTTAATGGGTTCATACTGTATAGTGCGTCTTTACTGGGTTCATACTGTATACAGTGTCTTTACTGGGTTCATACTGTATACAGTGTCTTTACTGGGTTCATACTGTATACAGTGTCTTTACTGGGTTCATACTGTATAGTGTCTTTACTGGGTTCATACTGTATATACTGTGTGTCTTTACTGGGTTCATACTGTATAAAGTGTCTTTTCTGTGTTCATACTGTATACTTTGTCTTTACTGTGTTCATACTGTATACAGTGTCTTTACTGTGTTCATACTGTATACTTTGTCTTTACTGGGTTCATACTGTATACAGTGTCTTTACTGGGTTCATACTGTATACAGTGTCTTTACTGGGTTCATACTGTATACAGTGTCTTTACTGGGTTCATACTGTATACAGTGTCTTTACTGGGTTCATACTGTATACTGTATATACTGTATAGTGTCTTTACTGGGTTCATACTGTATACAGTGTCTTTACTGGGTTCATACTATATACAGTGTCTTTACTGGGTTCATACTCTATGGTGTCTTTACTGGGTTCATACTGTATACAGTGTCTTTACTGGGTTCATACTGTATACAGTGTCTTTACTGGGTTCATACTGTATACAGTGTCTTTACTGGGTTCATACTGTATAGTGCCTTTACTGTGTCTTTACTGGGTTCATACTGTATACAGTGCCTTTACTGGGTTCATACTGTATACAGTGTCTTTACTGGGTTCATACTTTATATTGTCTTTACTGGGTTCATACTGTATACAGTGTCTTTACTGGGTTCATACTGTATACAGTGTCTTTACTGGGTTCATACTTTATAGTGTCTTTACTGGGTTCATACTGTATACAGTGTCTTTACTGGGTTCATACTGTATAGTGCCTTTACTGGGTTCATACTGTATAGTGTCTTTACTGGGTTCATACTGTATACAGCACCTTTACTGGGTTCATACTGTATAGTGTCTTTACTGGGTTCATACTTTATAGTGTCTTTACTGGGTTCATACTGTATACAGTGTCTTTACTGGGTTCATACTGTATACAGCGCCATTACTGTGTTCATACTGTATAGTGTCTTTACTGGGTTCATACTGTATACAGTGTCTTTACTGGGTTCATACTGTATACAGTGTCTTTACTGGGTTCATACTGTATACAGTGTCTTTACTGGGTTCATACTGTATACAGCGCCTTTACTGGGTTCATACTGTATACAATGTCTTTACTGGGTTCATACTGTATACAGTGTCTTTACTGGGTTCATACTGTATACAGTGTCTTTACTGGGTTCATACTGTATACAGTGCCTTTACTGGGTTCATACTGTATACAGCGCCTTTACTGGGTTCATACTGTATACAGTGTCTTTACTGGGTTCATACTGTATAGTGTCTTTACTGGGTTCATACTGTATACAGTGCCTTTACTGGGTTCATACTGTATAGTGTCTTTACTGGGTTCATACTGTATACAGTGTCTTTACTGGGTTCATACTGTATACAGTGTCTTTACTGGGTTCATACTATATACAGTGTCTTTACTGTGTTCATACTTTATACAGTGTCTTTACTGGGTTCATACTATATACAGTGTTTTTACTGGGTTCATACTCTATAGTGTCTTTACTGGGTTCATACTGTATACAGTGTCTTTACTGGGTTCATACTGTATACAGTGTCTTTACTGGGTTCATACTGTATACAGTGTCTTTACTGGGTTCATACTGTATAGTGTCTTTACTGGGTTCATACTGTATAGTGTCTTTACTGGGTTCATACTGTATACAGTGCCTTTACTGGGTTCATACTGTATAGTGTCTTTACTGGGTTCATACTGTATACAGTGTCTTTACTGGGTTCATACTGTATAGTGTCTTTACTGGGTTCATACTGTATAGTGTCTTTACTGGGTTCATACTGTATACAGTGCCTTTACTGGGTTCATACTGTATAGTGTCTTTACTGGGTTCATACTTTATAGTGTCTTTACTGGGTTCATACTGTATAGTGTCTTTACTGTGTTCATACTGTATAGTGTCTTTACTGTGTTCATACTGTATACAGTGTCTTTACTGGGTTCATACTGTATACAGTGTCTTTACTGGGTTCATACTGTATAGTGTCTTTACTGGGTTCATACTGTATAGTGTCTTTACTGGGTTCATACTGTATAGTGTCTTTACTGGGTTCATACTGTATACAGTGTCTTTACTGGGTTCATACTGTATACAGTGTCTTTACTGGGTTCATACTGTATACAGCGCCATTACTGTGTTCATACTGTATAGTGTCTTTACTGGGTTCATACTGTATACAGCGCCTTTACTGGGTTCATACTGTATACAGTGTCTTTACTGTGTTCATACTTTATATTGTCTTTACTGGGTTCATACTGTATACAGTGTCTTTACTGGGTTCATACTGTATACAGTGTCTTTACTGGGTTCATACTGTATAGTGTCTTTACTGGGTTCATACTGTATACAGTGTCTTTACTGGGTTCATACTGTATACAGTGTCTTTACTGGGTTCATACTGTATACAGTGTCTTTACTGGGTTCATACTTTATATTGTCTTTACTGGGTTCATACTTTATAGTGTCTTTACTGGGTTCATACTGTATAGTGTCTTTACTGGGTTCATACTGTATACAGTGTCTTTACTGGGTTCATACTGTATACAGTGTCTTTACTGGGTTCATACTGTATACAGTGTCTTTACTGGGTTCATACTGTATACAGTGTCTTTACTGGGTTCATACTGTATAGTGTCTTTACTGGGTTCATACTGTATACAGTGTCTTTACTGGGTTCATACTGTATACAGTGTCTTTACTGGGTTCATACTGTATACAGCGCCTTTACTGGGTTCATACTGTATAGTGTCTTTACTGGGTTCATACTGTATACAGTGTCTTTACTGGGTTCATACTGTATAGTGTCTTTACTGGGTTCATACTGTATACAGTGTCTTTACTGGGTTCATACTGTATAGTGTCTTTACTGGGTTCATACTGTATACAGTGTCTTTACTGGGTTCATACTGTATAGTGTCTTTACTGGGTTCATACTGTATAGTGCCTTTACTGGGTTCATACTTTATACAGTGCCTTTACTGGGTTCATACTATATACAGTGTCTTTACTGGGTTCATACTCTATGGTGTCTTTACTGGGTTCATACTGTATACAGTGTCTTTACTGGGTTCATACTGTATACAGTGTCTTTACTGGGTTCATACTGTATACAGTGTCTTTACTGGGTTCATACTTTATATAGTGTCTTTACTGGGTTCATACTGTATACAGTGTCTTTACTGGGTTCATACTGTATACAATGTCTTTACTGGGTTCATACTTTATACAACGTCTTTACTGGGTTCATACTGTATACAGTGTCTTTACTGGGTTCATACTGTATACAGTGTCTTTACTGGGTTCATACTGTATACAGTGTCTTTACTGGGTTCATACTGTATAGTGTCTTTACTGGGTTCATACTGTATACAGTGCCTTTACTGGGTTCATACTATATACAGCGCCTTTACTGTGTTCATACTCTATACAGTGTCTTTACTGGGTTCATACTGTATATTGTCTTTACTGGGTTCATACTGTATACAGTGTCTTTACTGGGTTCATACTTTATACAGTGTCTTTACTGGGTTCATACTGTATACAGTGTCTTTACTGGGTTCATACTGTATACAGTGTCTTTACTGGGTTCATACTGGATTTCTTTTTAAAAAGTTGTGTCTTTACTGGGTTCATTCTGTATACAGTGTCTTTACTGGGTTCATACTTTATACAGTGTCTTTACTGGGTTCATACTGTATACAGTGCCTTTACTGGGTTCATACTATATACAGTGTCTTTACTGGGTTCATACTCTATGGTGTCTTTACTGGGTTCATACTGTATACAGTGTCTTTACTGGGTTCATACTTTATACAGTGTCTTTACTGGGTTCATACTGTATACAGTGTCTTTACTGGGTTCATACTGTATGGTGTCTTTACTGGGTTCATACTGTATAAAGTGCCTTTACTGGGTTCATACTGTATACAGTGCCTTTACTGGGTTCATACTGTATAAAGTGTCTTTACTGGGTTCATACTGTATAGTGTCTTTACTGGGTTCATACTATATACAACGTCTTTACTGGGTTCATACTGTATATAGTGTCTTTACTGGGTTCATACTGTATACAGTGTCTTTACTGGGTTCATACTGTATACAACGTCTTTACTGGGTTCATACTGTATACAGTGTATTTACTGGGTTCATACTGTATACAGTGTCTTTACTGGGTTCATACTGTATACAGTGTCTTTACTGGGTTCATACTGTATAGTTTCTTTACTGGGTTCATACTGTATACAGTGTCTTTACTGGGTTCATACTGTATACAACGTCTTTACTGGTTTCATACTGTATACAGTATAATGCCAAAGTATGACATAGGTCATACTGGGTAATTGGATCGACTTTTACTGGCTTTACTGGGTTCATACTGTATAGTGTCTTTACTGGGTTCATACTGTATAGTGTCTTTACTGGGTTCATACTGTATACAGTGTCTTTACTGGGTTCATACTGTATACAGTGTCTTTACTGGGTTCATACTGTATAGTGTCTTTACTGGGTTCATACTGTATACAGCGCCATTACTGTGTTCATACTTTATATTGTCTTTACTGGGTTCATACTGTATACAGTGTCTTTACTGGGTTCATACTGTATAGTGTCTTATGGTTCAATGTAACAGCCCCAAACACCTTTACGGGTTCTAATGTAAGTGTCTTGTACATGTGGTTCTACTTTAAGTATCTTAATGGGTTCACGACTGGATACAGGTCGGTACTGGGACCATACTGTATATACGGCCATTACTGGGTTCATACTGTATACAGTGTCTTTACTGGGTTCATACTATATACAGTGTCTTTACTGGGTTCATACTATATACAGTGTCTTTACTGGGTTCATACTATATACAGTGTCCTTAAGGGCGTTCATACTGTATAAAGTCCTACTGGGTTCATACTGTATACAGTGTCTTTACTGGGTTCATGCCGTATACAGTGCCTTTACTGGGTTCATACCATATACTGTGTCTTTACTGGGTTCATAATCTGATACTCCGTTCTTCCCCATTTTCAGTAAAAATGTAGTCACAAACTAAAACTTTACATTCATTCTGTATACAGTGTCTTTAATTTCATACTGTATACAGTGCCTTTACTTGATTCATACTATATACAGATCTTGTGTGGGTTCATACTGTATACAGTGTCTTTACCATACTGGATACAGTATTTCCCATGTACAGAAACACATGACAACAGTTTTTTTTTTCTAAGCTTTAGAACAAAGATCTTGTGTGGTACGTATCACACCAAAATATTTCCCATGTACAGAAACATCGGCAGCTCTATATGGATGAAACCAAGTTCAGTTTTTATCATTTTATTTTATCCTACATATTTTAAAAAAGCCAAAAACAGCCGTTTCATTGCATTCACACCTTCACCAGGGCATCAAAGCATAAACAAGAATCACAAACGACATACATAATTACAGACAAATAACAGCTACTGTAAATGGACCCAGGCTGGACAGACCTATACAAAAACACAAAATCATCCAGAATGAACTTTCAAGATAACAAACACATAGAAAGAAGAAAAAAACGCACAGGGATTGCTGAAAAATGAAGCTGTAATTCTTCATAGATACTTAAAATCACAAAGTGCATAAATAATCTGTCTATCTCCTCGACAAATATTAATCTAGTAACGATCCTATCGATTATATGATATATATATATATATATATATATATATATATATATATATATATATATATATATATACGGTCTGCCAGAATTTACACACAATCAATTTCAAATTGTAACATAATCATAGATGAAGCCTTAAAATCTCTTGCCAGAAGTAAGAAATGTGAAGCTTGCCAGCTGCCGGGTTCCGGAACTTGCACTGCCCTACTGCCCTGCTCCTCTCAGGGGCGGACGCATTGAATCATGGGAGCGAGCGCTTCTTTTTTTTTTTTTTTTTTTTTTTTTTTTTTTTTTTTTTTTTTTTTTTTTCCTGCTCGGTCGCGCGCGAGGCTGGAGGTTCCCAGCGCGAGAGGAGGACAGGAGGAAGCAGAGCGGCGGCGGCGGCGGCGGCGGATCCGATATTAATACAGAAACACGAATAAGAGAGAGAAAGCGCGGTTAGTGCTCGGCGGAGAGGACCCCGGACTGCCAGCGAACGGGTACGGGACACAATGATTATTAAAATAACAAAACAAACACAGGGAACGAGCGACGGTGAGACGCGCGCATTTATAATTTAAACACTCCGCCATTTAAACCGGGTTCCAGTTTGGTTACCTTTTTTGGTACGAACGCCGGTTTTGGGGTTATTTTTATTCCACAGTTACTAAAAAAACCGCTTTGCCTTCTTTCCCAATTCTCAAAGAGAAACGGAGAGGGGGTCGGCGGGCAGAGAGGCCGCTGCGGCCTGCTCGCTGGCGTCTAACCCGGGACTCCAGTAGCGCTGAGACACGTGTGCGAGCGGTCTGACCCGGTAGCGGGAAGGGCAGAGTGCCGGAGACAAACCCGGGGTTTGGATTATGCAGGGAAGCGGGGGCCCAGCCGGGGCATTAATACCGCTTGTTCCGGGCGGAGATTACCGGAGGCGCGCCGGTGCATAGCTTCACGAAAGTTGGTCTGGGGGATGTGGGATTATGGCGGTTTAACTAACAGGACAGAGACCGGCTGAGAGGTGGTTGGTACGGGCGTACATGCAGTGCAGTCTAGTTTCTGGGATCCTGTCTACAGCAGAGATCAGAGTGCTTGTGTTTAGCACGGGTGATGTAGCTGTGGAGAGAGAGGTGCGGAAGATCGAGAACAAAATAGTGCAGAAAGCGTGGTGAGCATAAACTATTACAGCACCGTGGATACATGCAAAACAATCATCGAGGAGATTGGGATTTTTATTTTTGATTATTTTATTACATTTTATAAAGTTTTTTCACAGAATAGCCTCCGTTTTGTTTAGTACTTTTATGTTCAGGGGAATGTCTGGTTAGTTAAGTTAAAAACAGAAGCCTTTGTTGCAAAAGTGCAAGCAGTGGTTAGCTGCACAAAACCACAATTAAAAAAACTGAGAACCTCATGGCGTCTGTCCTTTCTACTAGTGGGGAAATAACCATCAAACCTCTTTTCTTTCCAATACAAATATAGGGACGTTTCTCCAACATTTGTGTTTTAATGTTTCAAGCAGTATTAACCATGCCATTAACAAATCGTACAGTTTGTAGGACCTTGGCATGGCTTGAAAACTTCTTTTTTTGTGTGTGTATGAAGTCCTTGAATCTGTAG
>NW_024474267.1:0-1000 GCF_017654505.1 Polyodon spathula | reverse complement strand
TTCTGATCTGTAGTATTAAATGTATCCCTTTCTATTCTAGGTGGTGTTTGGCTGTGTGGCTTTTTTTTTACAATGGAGTGGCAGCCCGATGAACAGGGGCTCCAGCAAGTACTACAGCTGCTGAAAGATTCCCAGTCTCCCAACACAGCAACACAGCGTGCTGTCCAGCAAGTATCCTTCCCTGACAGGGGTCATGAATCGGGGGCACTGGCGTACCACTCACCTAAACGGGCATGAAAGTTTGTATGTTTGTGGATTTTTGGGGCAGTGACAAATGGGCTACATTGTCCTTTGTCATTGTTGCATTTTTGTCAGTTTTCTGACTCACTTGAGTTACTGATTTGTAGAGCTGCTCCAAAGAGGACGTTTGTCCTTCGAAGGTTCGGAACACATTACACCTTGGATGGTAGTAATTTGAATAGTTACTGGTGATGTCAGCTACTTTGTTTATGTTTGATTGAAAATCCTATTATTATTTTGACGTTCAACCTAGGTCCATGGAATACCTTGCATTCAACATGTAGTGTAAAAAATAGTTTATGCAGAGAACAACTCATGTTCTTAATTAAAATACACGTTTATTTACATGTAATTGATGCTGTTTGCGATACATACAATAAACTTGCATTACAGCAGGACCAACTGCAGCTGTCGATAGAGAATTAAGAAGGAATTAAAGGTTAGCCTCTGGGTAACACGAGCTGGGGGGTTAGTGGCGGATGGTGCTCGGTTTTCAAAATAAAAATAACGATTTGATAGTGGATTTTAATACAACAACTTTTGTTTACGTGACATGCCTTGTTCAAATCAAAAGATCGAATTTTGCATGTGTGACATTTAAAGTGCGATTTATAGTATTCACACATTGTGAAACGGTTTCTTTAATGGTTAACAGAAAAATAAATGAATGCCATCTGATGAACCGTCAAAGGTTTAAAACTCCCTTTGAATTCCTGGCTAACGAATGAACCTTCGTACACAGCCCTTCTGATTTGTTTCC
>NW_024474266.1:0-1122 GCF_017654505.1 Polyodon spathula | reverse complement strand
CTTCAAGCAATTGATTGTGATAATACAGTTCTATGTAATTAGCTGGTTTCTGCTTTTGTTTTACAACTTCTCATTGTATAAATGTTTCTTTCTTGCTTCCTGTCTAAGTAATGATATGTACATTTCAATTTTGTTTTAAGTGTCTTCAACAGGTCTAACATTTTCTTCTCAATGAGGAAGGGATCGCTGGTGTTCAGCTTGACCTTTTTGTGCTGCTGATCCACTGCTGTCCCTTCTCTCCATGCCTGCTATCTCTGCCCCATCTCTCCACTCCAATACCCCCGTCTTCCTCGGCTCCCAAATATACGCTATGAAATAGTTTCTGCTCCATTGTATACACTAGAAATTAAGCCTTTATATAGCTGAAATGTCTAATTGACGTTTGTGATTTGATTTACACCTTATATAGGCTACTCCTTTGCTCCTATAAATGAATGCATTTGTTTTGTGTGTGAATTAAATAATGAGGAGTAAACTTTTTTTTTAAATATCTTATGTAGCTTAATTCATTTTTGTGGCGTTTTAGGATAATTAGATTTATACAGGTGAATTTAGTTTTAGAAAATGGCAAAATATTTGAACGCAGTTCAGCCTTGGTATTTACTTTTGGGTGTAAATATGTTTTCAATGTGAGAACAGTGGTTTTCTTGTGTTAACTTTTTTCCCCGAGCAGTATTAATCTTGCCAGTAACAAACAGTAGGCTTGTAACTGTAGCAATGATTATCTAGTTATTTACCTATTTGGACCCCACGATAACAAATCGATATTTTAATGAAATTAAAAACATGTCTGGTATATATTAACTTGCTGTCAAGAATGTAATCTGTGTTGTGTCTAAAAGTTACTGAGAATGTGCGCCTGTGAACAAATACAGGATGATGATGATGCAGAGATCAAGAGTAACCTAATTTGTCAAAGTATTTTATACATACTATTTTTGTTTTAAAAATCGGTCCCAACTGTAGCAGTCTGTCTTGATGAAACTAATAATATTTAACACTACAAAACTGTCAAGTGCCGTGGTTAAAGAAAAGTGCCCATATCTACCAATCAGTGAGGAGAGCCCAGAGTGGTTATTGGCTGCTGTGCCAATCAATAAGTCCTGAAACAAGGCTGGTGAC
>NW_024474265.1:0-7675 GCF_017654505.1 Polyodon spathula | reverse complement strand
TTTTTCCCTCTTTTTTTTTTTCTTTTTTTTCCCTTTCCTTTCTTCATCCCCCCCCCCTCCCTTTTTTTCCTTCTTTTCCCCCCCCTTTTCTTCCTTATCATGTCCTTCCCTGTCCCTCACTTTCTTTTTCTTCTTCTTTTTTTCTCCCCTTCCCCTTCTTTATTTCTTCCCTTCTTTCCCTTCTTGCTTTTCTTCTTCTGCCTTTTTTTTCCTCCCCCTTCTCTCCTTTTCTCCCTCTTGTTTTCCCTTTTCCTTTCTTTCTTTTTTCCCTCCTTTCCTGTTTTCTTTCAACCCTTCCTTTTCTTCTATCTTCCTCTTCTTCTTTCCGGTCTTTCTATTTTTTTTTCCTTACCTGCCCTCTTCTTTCTTTTTCTCCCTTCTCTTTTTCCTTACCTCTTCAACCCTTTTTTCTTCTTTTTTCTTCCTTTCCTTTTTTTCTTCGTTTCGTCCCACTTCTTACCCCCTCCCTACTTTATTGTTTTCCTTTTCCTTCTTTTTCAACTCTCGTTTTGCTCCTTTCCCCTTCCTTTCTATCTTCTTTCCTTTTATCTTCTTTTTCCCTCTTCATTTTCCTGCCTTTTTCCTTTCTTTTTTTCTTTCTCTCTCCCCCTTTTTCCTCCCCGATTTTTCTTCCCTATTTTTTGTGTTTTTCTCTTTCACCTTTACCTTACTTCTCTTTTCTGCTCCCCTCTCTATCCCCCTTTGTTTTTCCTTCTTTTTCCTTCCTTCCTCTTTCTTCTTTCTTATCTTTCTCTTTTCTCCTCCCCCTCCCCTTTCCCCCTTTCCTCCTCCTTTTCCGTTTCCCTGCTTTCCTTTCTTTTCTTTCCTCTTTTTCCTTCTCCTTTTCTTTCCCCCACCTTGCCCTTCCACTTCCCCTCCTTCTTTTCTCCCTCTTTTTTTCCCTTTTCCTTTTCCCTCCTTTGTCCTTGCCCCTAAGGGGGAAAAGAGGAAGAAAGAAAGGGGCAAGGTTGGGGGGGGACAGAAGTGTGAAAAGAAAGGGGAAAAGGAAAAAGGGGACATCAAAGTTGCATACAAACCCCGTTCTACGGCCACATTCTGTGTTGGGGCGGGCCGACGCGAGAGTTGGTGGCCTCACGTCTCGCGCGCACCGAATTTCGCAACTTCCTGACATGATCCGGCCCCTCCCTGTGACCCTTTCGTCAAGTCTGGCCTTCTGCCTGTAACGATAACACTTACTTTGTAGACGTGGGTGATTGTGTCTCTGTTACTATCATACCAAAACAAACACTTAAAATACAAGACGTGATGTGATCGCCGAAAACCTGTCCTACGACAAACCACAATACTTGTTTCGAACTAGCTTCATCGGGTCCGGGTTGAGGGATGCGAGGGGGGTTTCGACGTGGGACGGGATCCCGAACAGGGTTCCCCTGTGCGGTTTGTCCACCGACACGACGTTTTTAACTCTTCATCGAGTAAGGGCCCCAAATTAGGTCAAAATTTTCGGAACAACCATACGCTCGTGTCGGCATGGTTTTACAGTCGCGGGGCAATGAGAGGAAAATATTCTTCCAATCAGCTTTTGAAACACTCAGTGTGGAAGTCAATTGTAAAGGCGAGGGAAGGGCAGCCTGTCTTGTTTTAAAACCAACACGGTAGTGAATATATTGAATACTTCTGAAAGACAATTCTGAGTTTACGAGTTTTTGCAAACCCCGACTATTCAGCTGATCTAAATGGAGGCCGATCTAAATACAGCGTCTTTTAAATCATTGAAAGTAAGTCAGCATCACCAAGACCAAGTCTCTTCAGGTGTATTTTGTCTTCCAAATAAATTCAAGTGATCGCGGCGGCAGTATTTCATTGAGTAGACCTCCCTGAGGGGGTTACTATTTCCCTTGATTTGTAGCGGTCCAGGTTTGATTTTCCCTTTTAGAACACCACCTTGGTTCTTTAATAAACTAAGTACACTGTGCTCCACTGTGTGTTCGGTAACGCCCGAGTGATTGTTTGTTTTGTGTGTGTTTGTTTGTTGTTTGTCCACTAGAGGTCTCCCCCCAGCAGTGTGTTGAAGAGGTTGGCCGCTGCTCTCCAGTTTGTAGTACAGTAATTACATGGAAGCGATTGCATCATGTCATCACCCTACATCATTTTAAATGTCATAAGTCACTTCAGGAACATTCTGGGCATCTGCTACTGTGTCCTGTTCAAGGTTCACACAGCATAGAGCTTACTTAACAGTGTCCTCTAAAGGTTCAACATATATAGCTAACCCTGTGTCTTGTGATACAAGACAAAAATAACCTCCTTCCTCCCCCCAAACTCTTATATTAGAGGAAGCAGGGTCAACTGTAAATATTTACTAATCATAAATCATGCTTAAAAAATACATTAAAAAAGGACACAGTAGATTAGCATCCACACCAGGGTTTAAACAACACATCTACCATAAACAATTCCTTTCTTGTATTACAATCTGCTGCCCATGTCTGCAGAGTGTGTTACACCCGTCTTGAGAGGCCTTCATTGGCTGCCTGTTTCATTTTGAATTGAATAAGATCTTGTTGACCTGTATGAGATCTTCATGGGTTAGCTCCTCAGACATTCCAGCCTGTTCTCTACGCTCTTCTACTGCAGGCCTACTGACCATCACGACGGCTCAGCTCAGAACTGTGGGAGGTGGGGAGGGCATTCAGAACTGTGGGAGGTGGGGAGGGCATTCAGAACTGTGGGAGGTGGGGAGGACATTCAGAACTGTGGGAGTTGGGGAGGGCATTCAGAACTGTGGGAGGTGGGGAGGGCATTCAGAACTGTGGGAGTTGGGGAGGGCATTCAGAACTGTGGGAGTTGGGGAGGGCATTCAGAACTGTGAGAGGTGGGGAGGACATTCAGAACTGTAAGAGGTGGGGAGGGCATTCAGAACTGAGGGAGGTGGGGAGGGCATTCAGAACTGTGAGAGGTGGAGAGGGCATTCAGAACTGTGGGAGGTGGGGCAGGACATTCAGAACTGTGAGAGGTGGGGAGGGCATTCAGAACTGAGAGAGGTGGGGAGGGCATTGGTCTTGACTCCCTCCACCCCTCCAGTAAGGTATTGACACTATCAACCCCTCCCGGAAGTCTTGACACTCTACACCTCTCCCGTTAAGTCTTGACACCCTCCACCCCTCCTGTACGTCTTTGACATTCTGGGGGGGGGCATTCAGAACTGTGGGAGGTGGGGAGGGTAGTCAGGTACCTCGCGTCCTAACTATTGAGTTCTCTGCCAAAACATGTCAGGGACTCTGCATCAGTGCCAATTTTAAAATCTACATTAAAATATGTAGGCTGTGAGGCGCTTGATTATCTTTTGGTTACAATATGGATCTAGACATGAAAAACACACAACGTTATAATGAATATTTTCTCAGTAAATGGTATGACAGTAACAAATTCTGAAACTACACTATACTTACAATATGCCAAAAATGTAATGGTGTATGTGTTCTATGTCATTCTTTTGATCTCTAGTTCTTTCAACAGGGGTAGGTATGTTAAGTTAAACGAAAACACTTTTCTAAAGCAGTATCTTGAAAATCTCAGGGCAGTTTCTACAAGATTCTCACTCCAAACTGTCACTTCAGGAAGGAACAATTCGCAAAATAAAGTTATTAAAACAGAAATAAAAAAAACCCCAGACATTAATCTAGTGGCTTGCAGGTGTTTTTTTTTTTTTTTTACCAGTTTGAGAACTGTAATTGTTTTTGTTTTAACTTTTAAAATAAGAATGCGTCAATGACGATGATTTGCAGTAAAACGTTTTGAAAAACTCTCCCTTTTTATTTGCAGCTTGTGAGATTGCGAAGTGTCTTTAAACAAAATAAACGCTGGCTAACTAATGCTCTGATCCCATGAGGTCACAGCATCGGTGAAGGGTTAATCACAGCGCAAATTATTTTCAATAGCAGCCCCCACACACACCGAGATCAGTTGCTAAGTGATTAGTTTTTTACATAGCAGCCGGCTGCAGTTTATTACCTTTATTGGTAATTAAGGGTTTGTAAATAAACATTCTCTGGAAGTTTATTACAAAAGGTAAAAGCAAGAGGAATGGAAATGCAATAATTAAGAGCACAAACACAAGCAAGCATAGAGCAGTACCATGGCTGCCAAAGAACGACGGTACAGTGTGTGCATGCAATTAGTTTAGTGAAGTAATAAATGAACTTCTCAGTACCTATTAGGCATCTGCTGCCTGGATCGGTCCACAGGTTTCACTTGCTTAACCTCTGCTATTTGCACCGGGAGTTATCTCTTCTATTGACGAATACAAGGGCATGCCATTAAAATGACATAATGAAGCACTGCAATTAGCTGTTTGCAACAAACGTACCCAACTCGACCCGACCCCGAAAATCGACATTTTAACCCCCACCCCTCCTCCCTCCCTCCCTCCCTCCTCCACAGTCTCTGGAATTCAGTTCCCCAGGAGATCAGGGATGCAGATGCAGTCAGCGGCTTTTTAAATCTAATTCAGATCTGGCCCTCTAGTCCAGTTCCATTAATATTACAGGACAAGATCACCTACAATCTGACCAACATCCCCTTGTACTGTATAATGGGTCTTCTCTCTCTGTCATTTTAAAACTTAACAGTATAGGGACGGATTTCAGAATGTGGTAAAACTATGAAGGCTGTTCACTGGTTCAACTCATTAAACGTGACCCGTAGGAAAGGTAGCAGAGTGCTGCAGGACGATTCTACAGTGTCTAAAACACTTGTCGTTCCTGAATTAACACTAGATTATGAAATCTGTGCCTCTTGCATAAACAATGCTGGCAAGTTTCCTCAAAGCTCGCTGCATGGTTTTTGAAAATGTTACTGAGATGCTGTAAGTATGATTGTATTAACCAAAAACTTTCCCTCGATCGAAAGCTTTTATATGGTGGGCTTTGTGATGGTGGTACACTATGAAAAATTAAGATTGATACATGCAATGTAAAATCTCTCTCTCGTAGTGAACTGACTAACACAAGCAGGAGTAGGTCTAGGTGCAGTGATTATCCAGAATTGGAAGTGTGTACGTTGTTGAGATTTTTCAGTGTACCAGTTGTCTGACCACAGAGGTTCATTGCCACCTGTAACGGGAGATCTGTGCTGACTGTCTGGCGCATGCATGGTTCTGCAGGAAGAGGGCAGCAACCCGTAAGATCTGTCTGTCAGTCATGGCAGTGACACAGGGAGGTGGGAAAGGGTGTGTGGTCTTTCCCTCTCTCTGAATGGTTGGGAGGCATGCCTTGGGGGATTGCTGGACCTATAAAATAACGCTGTGTTGTTCCCTTAGGTCAGCCCCTATAGGACGACAAACGAGCGAGCGGAAGCTCTATTTCTGGACCGTGAACGGCTGGAGAATGAAAACAAAACAAAATAAAATAAATATAGGGGTAGCCGAGAAACCGTGGGCAGGCCCCAAAAGTATAGACTGTATTCTGAGGGAACGGTGGAGTGTAGGGCGGAGACCCGGACCGTGCGGGTGGCGATGGTCGAGAAACGCTGCAGAATGCAGCACCTTTTATTATGTAGTTTTGTTAGTAGTGTTTTGTTTCATTATTATTTTGAGCACTTATATGTGCACTGGACTGTATACCAGTATTGGTAATCCTGTCGTCATGTTTACTGTTGTCAGTATTCAGGGCACGAAACATAGCGCCCTTTGCGGGTAAAAATAAATCAGTGTGCCTGAGCGGCGTTACAAATAAAATTCTATCTCCTGTGTGTCAGTCAATTTCCTACCACCCTTCCACACCACCCTATATACCCTTGCAGTAGATGGAGTGTGCCTTTTACAACAGTGTATAGGCTGCACACGGTTACTTCATGTGCCGTGTCTCGTTCGCTTTGCATTGGTTCCCCATTTTTACTTGTGTGCGGGCCGCTGTCCATCTGCTATCTTCAAGCCAGTTCAATTGCCAACTCTGTGGAGGCCTACCAGCAGAATTACAAGCTTGTCCATTCCATTTGTCTCGATTCACGTCCACTGCCATAGCCAGCACAGGTATTTGCGAAGGGTTCAGGAACTCAACAGCTTCCTTGACTAGATTCATGGCATGGTGGATCATAGACCCAGACTTGGAAGAATTAGCAAATTCAGAAAATGAGTTATTGACGTCATGTCATCCACGAACTGCTGACATGCATTATATGCCGCCCAGGACAAATTCACGGTTCCTTCCTTAATTGACTGGCTTGGTATCTCCGCGATGTGTTAGAGCAATTTCTTCTCTTCCTGTATTGCAGTCTTTATTCTCTCGCTGCCAGTTCTAATAGGAAATTCTTGAACTTCAGGTGCAGCTGGGTGTTTGTTTCTGAGAACAGCAGGTGGTAGGTTACTGTAATACGTCAGGTAGAAGTAACACTGTCCTCTTCCTGCTGTGTTCCTGTTGAATAATATCTGTCTGATGTTCTACCCCACTGAGCTCCTTGCTTGGATGTTGAAAGAGTGAGAGCCCAGTACCATGAAATGAATAGTGGGCAGTTGAGGAGCTGGGATTGTGGTTCTATTTTAGGATCCCAGTTGTTTTCATTATAGATGTTTCCATTAGGTGATATTTTCCATAGGCATGGAGTGAATTAAGTGTTGGATGTCACAGAATTTTCTTATGTTGAATTCAGATAAAACAGAGGTCATGCTTGTGGGTTCACAGCACCAATTAACAAATGTTAATTCATATAAAATAGATCTTAGCAGGCTTTCCTCAGAACTCAAACTTGAAGCAAGATGTTTGGGGGTCATTTTTTTTTTATCCCGTTCTATCATTTGAGTCTCATATTAGGAAAATTACAAAAGCATTTTTTTATCATGTTTCATCTAGAACCAACTATTGCAATGCACTTTTTTTCTGGGATTCCAAAGTATTTGGTGTCTCGCTTGCAGCTTATTCAGAATGCTGCTGCAATAATTCTAACTAAAACCAGAAAAGGTAAACATATTACTCCTGCCTTGGCCTCCATACACTGGCTTCCTGTGCAGTTTCAAATTGATTTTAAGATTTTATTTTTAACTTATAAAGCCCTTAATTGATTAGCACCCAGTTATTTACAAGAGCTGTTGATCTCATACATTCCTAAGTGGAATCTTAGATCTCAGGATGCAGGGCTCTTGGTTATTCCAAGGGTAAATACAAATAGTATGGGAGGAAGGGCTTTTTCTTATAAGGCTCCTACATTATGGAACACTCTTTATTTGTCAGAGAAGCTAGGAGTTTTGCAGTTTTTAAGTCAAGATTGAAGACATTTGTGTACACAAGTCTTTTTATTATTGATATCCATTATTTATCTATTTATTTATTTATTTTAAATATACATGATTGGAAATGTATTTACTTTTATTTAAAATAGTATTTTTTATTATAGTCTTTTTTTGTACTATTTTTTGTTTATTATGCTGTGTGTACTATGTTTTCTGTAAAGCACCTTGGGGTCTATGACATAATGTACTATATAAATGAAATAAAATGAAATGAAATAAAAATGAAATGTTGTGAACCGCAGCAGTTGTAAAAATACCATGGTGAAGATTGGGAGGGCAGACAACACCTTCCATGCTGAATCTGTTACTCGCACTGTTTGCCAGATCTGTGGAAATGTTCAGTACTCCATCATAAGATATGGATAGTCCAAGGCTAAACATTTCATCCACAAGCTGTTGTTTATGTGTCTTTACATAAAGAAGTCTGAT
>NW_024474264.1:0-10000 GCF_017654505.1 Polyodon spathula | reverse complement strand
GTAAATTGTAAGGGGTGCCTCACGGTGTCTATTGTGATGCTGACCATTGGATCCTTCCTGAAGACGAAGGTAGCTGTTGTACTCTATCAATTGGGAGATTGTCAGAGTTTCCTGGGAAGAAACTGATGTGGTCTGTGATTTGATATCAAGACCATCCAGCAGATATCAAGACCATCCAAATGCCTTCCTGGCATTTTGTGGCATTTTGACCTATATATATATATATATATATATATATATATATATATATATATATATATATAATATATATAATGTGGCAAACAGACTGAACACAGAAACCCTAGTTAGGTTTCCATGTTGCTCACGTCATTGTCGCCATTTTGATTGGCATTTGTGGCGACAATGATGCCCTGATATTGGATACTGTTCAGCGTTTCCCAGAGTACATTCGTGCCAATTTCCATGCAGATTGCTCCATAAAAGTAAAAAAAATAAATAAATAAAAATAAGTAAAGTTTGCATAGGTATATAGTGTAGAAACATATGTACCCGAAGTTGTTTTGTGGCTATCCTGAAAAATGACTGGAAGTAATTCCCTGTGGCGATGCCCACATATCTGATATTGTTCACAGTGTACATTCCTACCAATTTTTATACTTGTATTACAAAAAGAGTAATTCTTACACATATCTAATTCACTGTATGCCTATGCTCCACTTAAAGTTGTACATCTAGAGAACCGCTTCTCAGAATATTGAATTATTTATTTATGTGGTTATTAATTTAGCTTTTGTTTCTTTTTAAGGCTAATGAACGTAAGGCCTATTTCCAAGAGGCTTATGAGAGCTGCACACGAGAATTGGAACTACTCTTACACCATTGCAGTGTGTCAGGCCTGTGGACATCAGGTTAGTGTTTGAAGGTATAAAATGACAGATGCTTCTGTCAGTGTTCCAGGAGTCACTGCTTTGTGGGAATACTACAGATGCCTCTGACATTCCCTCTTCTCAGCATGCTATGATTTGATGACAAGACGAGAGCAGTCCTCACAGCAGTAGAGTGACCAAGCTAGTTTGAAAAGGGTGACGCCGTGTGGACCTGCTGTTGTCAGCCAACAATTTGATTTATAAATGCCAGGGTCAGTTTGGTAGGACAGGGAAAGGGCTCACTTGCTGGGATGTAAATCCAGCTGAGACTGGGGTCCTTACAGTCTTCCTGCAAGGGGAGCAGATGTTTTACTTGAAGTGAGCCAAATTTTGATGCAACCTTTAGCAACTTGGAGGTCAGGTATTAAGCAAGCTTTGCGTGGGGCATTTCCAAGCAACTGTTATAGGTTTGATACAACAAATTAATTATGAGAATATCATCGGGGCTATAGTTTATTGTAACAAACCACCCTCCCGATATGCTCTGCCATATGGTGCTTTATGTGCAAGCAAGGAAGGTGACTAGTCAAGGAGGCAATGAATATCTGCAGCCTACATTTAATGCTAAAAAATAGTTTAAAAAAAGAAATGCAATCAATTATAATTGTGTTCATTTGTTTCTAGAATTTTTTTTTTAAATAATATTTCTGAAACATATAGAAAGGTTGGTAATGGAATGTAATGGTCTCTTTTTAAAAAATATGTAGTGAACCATTTCAACACTAAGATAGCCCTAAGATACGTATTGTCAGTTTCTGTGTCTGTAGGTATCATAAATCAATGGCTAACTTGTGAGAAGTCACATCACAAACAATAGCCACAAGTTTTTTTTTTTATTCAGTAGCTTAATTAAATCATGTAGTATAGTTTTTTTTTTTTTTAACTCTTAAGTTTAACCACAAAAAGCCCAGTTTTTAAGAATATGCATTTATAAATGCAACCCGGCCCAAAAGCAAAACAGACACATGTGACTGATAGTGCACCCCCATACTGTGCACAAACACATAGGCATTCGGGAAATATATCAGCTGTGTTGTCTGGCTGGTGCACAAATAAATAAAACCTTTTTTTTTTTTTTTCACCCTATTGATCACTGCCCATGCATGGAAGGCAGTGAGTACTTTGCTTTACATACTTAGGATTTTTCAACATATTGTATTTGAATAAATTGTGCACATGTTTGCATGTTGGAGAAATATAGCTTAACAAATTAATCTGCCCTTTTTCCACCATTAAAAAGTGAATAGTATTTACATTTAATGTTAAATGATACTGTATACCTTTTGCCATTCAAATTATTGCCCCATATTATCAACTATTCTGTTTTATTGATAAACACATTTCATCAGATAGGCCAAAGAAAAGTTTTAAACATATACACTGAGAAAAATAACGGGAACTTGTTGTCTGTCTATTGCCTTTTTAAATTCTATACTCCCCTGTGCACTAAGTTAATAACATGTGTCTAACAGGATCTTTTTACATGTGTGCTAACAGGATCCTTTTTCTCAACCAAGATATCTCCGGCAGTTATATAACTGTTACACACTATAAAAGTGTATGAAGCAAAAATTGATTTTAAAACCAGGATGAATTCTAGGATATTTCAGTTTTGTATTTCACAGCATTTGTTAATGGACCGTGCATTTTAAAACACACTTTTTACTGTTCACATTTTTGCAAATCTGTGTACTCTTGGGAGGAATACAAGAAAACCCTGAGACATGGAAGATGTGAAGAACACAGTAATCTGCTGAATCAGATTGGTTGCCAAAGACAACCTTGTGGCCTTGGCTGCAAATTGGAAGCATTTGTATTCCAATTTACAGAAACAACTGTGAATTCCTGAATTTTTTAATTGTTAGTCAATTGTGGAACTAAGCCTCTAATGCTCAGTTCAAATTCTTTTATAAAAAAGAATCCTTGTAGTAGTCTTTATATGAGGAACATTAAAAAATATAGTTGGAGAAAGCTTTCATGAGTAAGTTCTGTCTGACCAAAAAATGTTTTCCATGTTTAGAAACAAACAAGTTTGAATATATGGATTAGCCATATAAAGATGTTATATCTACAGAAGGGTCAGAATTATACACAAATTGGGGCTTACTTGTCCCTCTAAAAGGAAATATGAAAACAGGGTTTCCCTGTTATTTCTTTCATAAGTTGACCACTTTTTTATATACCCTAAATTTATATGACTGATGCCTTTAAGACCGCTACACACCAGACACGATGTGACAAGTGAATATGTAGTCCGTCACCACACCACGACAAAAAAAAAAAAACATTTAGTTTTGATACAAACCATTTACATTGCCTGCAATGTGATGGCACAACTAGAGAATTGACTAGCCAGAGAACAGCTTCAATGTGCATGGTCCACCAGATTAAAAAACCAAAATGACGGAGGAATAAATAAACCGTTTGAAAATATGCAGAGCTTTATGACAAAGGTCATCACAACTATACAGTTACAGAGGTGAATGATAGTACAGTATATGGGAGTCCATTTTGAAGGAACTGTATACTTGGTATATATGATTTATTGCCATATATGTTGAAAAACCATCAGAGAAGATACTCATAATTTCCACATCATGTTGACGAATATGTGACAGTCTTGAGCATAGTCTTGTCAATAGCAATTTTAGTAGTTTCAT
Organism: Polyodon spathula; assembly: GCF_017654505.1. NCBI lineage: Eukaryota > Metazoa > Chordata > Actinopteri > Acipenseriformes > Polyodontidae > Polyodon > Polyodon spathula. The sequence continues at coordinate 6,453 of NW_024474264.1, read as the reverse complement.
AGATCTGGCAGTTTTCAAATCTGTTGCTTTGCATCTCTGTGTTGCTTCAGGTGTGTATTATCATGTCGCTACAGAAGTATCCTGTACCTAATGAAAAAGCGCATTGCGTTTGGTCTGTAGGAATTCACTCTTAACTGTTTCGGTACATGGGAAATGTTTTCGTCAGATATCACTTTCTAGTAAGATAGACAATGCTGACTCCACCTATTTCTGTTTTAATTGGCTTTATAACCCTGCAGCGGCAATTCAGTTTAAAACATGGCATTCTTAGTGTTAAGAAGGAACACAAGTGGTATGGCATTAACAAAAGAAAAAAACAAACGTTAGATCAAGTCTTTGTGTGGCTGATCACTTTATTCTAACTGCCCTCACAGTATTACATTTGAGTTGATTTTATATAGGGTTAAAAATAGAATACATTTCAAGGGAGATATTTAAAAATCATTTGACAACAAATCACCAATACTGCTCTGTGCTTTAATGCCACTAGTTTTGGCAAGCAGGATCCTTATAAGCATTATAAGAAATGCATTATAACTTAAATAAAATGGGGCACAGTATTTTATTTTATTTTTTCCCTTTCTCTCAACCTTTCTCTTGACTTGCTAAAGGGATTATAAAGCAGAGACTTGATAAAGGCCTAGCTTAGGGACTTTTTTGTTTTGGCAAACAGGATTGCTGTATGAGGAGGAAACAGTCTAAGGCTTAAAGTTGGAGCACAGAACATAAAAACTTAAAAGAGGAATTTTGATGGGAAGCGGGAAAGTGAACTTTTTGTTTAGGACAAGAAAATTACGACTGGGGCATAGAAAATTTATTAAATAAGCCTCTAAGGTATACAATCTGCAGGAAATGAGACATTAAACCTTAACAATAAATGTGATCAAAGAAGATCTTATTATTCAAGTTTGAAAGTGGAATTAAGAGGAATAAAGGGGATTGTAATTGTAACTTTTAATGAAAATGTGAAATAAGCTCTTAACTTTTTAAAAGGGAACTTGAAAGTGATAGGGATTATTGCACACAAAAGAAATAACAGGATTTTATTTGGCCAAAAACGGTAGTATATTTATGCTAGACACTTTCTATAATGTGCAAAACAAAATGATACATTTGATTTGACATACTTAGGGATTGATTTGATCAACCTATACCCATCTTTTGAAAAACCTCAGCTGCTTGGTTTTTAGATCATTCTACAGCACCAGGGAACCCCCTGGATTCTATCAACGTCTTATTTTTAGAGGTTATCCCAGGATAACCACCATACATGTTTAGTGTAATCCACGGTGGTTCCCCAGTCCAGTTTTGGCAAGTATGGCAAGGACTGATCAAATCAACCTCTTAACCAGTGTATAAAGAAACAGTAAAAAATAATTTTATGTTTGTACATACATATTCAAAGTGCTCTTCTATCTAAAGTTTCCCACAAAATGATCCACTAGTTTCTAGCTCCCCTTTATCTGAACATTGTTTTTGTTTGCTTTTTGATTATAACATTTTTAATAACAGTTATCACACAGGTATATGATAAGCCCATACTTTGTCTGAGGTTTGTTTATTGATTTCTATAAGGCTCTTTTGTAGCCAAGAATAGAAATTAATAATGAGTTTTATGAGTCTCAAAAGTGATGAGCTATTATTGAAAACTTCCTTAAAAATATCGAGGAGGAATGAGCACTTACTCCTCTTATAGCAAGTGTTTCTAATTTTGCTCATTCTCTTTAATTTTATGCCAAATAGTTTATTAGAAGATCTGGTATGAAAGTGTATTTAGAATGAAAGGCATTCAGACCAAAAAATGATTGAACCTGATCAGAATGTTTTATTTCAGTCTTCTGAAGTGGTATTTAATACTGTTTAGCACTTGTACAGATTTGTCACTTTTAATAGTCTAATATATTTTATCTTCATCTCTGATTTTCTGTAAGTGGTTAGTATAAAAACTGACCACTAGAGGTTTGCACTGGTAATCTTTTCTCCCTATGAGTTGGTTAGAAAAAAAAAAAAAAAGTAACCATCTTCATTATGGAAATTCTACCCTGCTCAGGCTGGCTCATTGACCTGTTCCAAAGATAAGACCTTTATTAGAGTTTATTAGACACGACAAATAATAAGTGCAGAAATAGTAATGAATTATAACTCGGATAGGACGCACATCTTTGATAGTTCTTGCAAGTGTTTGTAGCCTGATTTCTATAGAATATGATGCTGTTTACTTTAAATCATGCATTGACATGACTATAGTGGAAGTGGCTCCAGCTGTGTGTCTTGCAGAATAGGTTTCGTCACATTTACTGGGATGTTGATGTGAGGAAAATTGGCCATGGTTGTATTGTCATTTTGTGCTTATTCAAGATGTAGACTTAGCAGAACTGGTAGGAACTTAACTCTTCTGTTTATTCACATTGTAATCATGTAATTATTTAAAGATTTTGGAATGGATATTATCCAAAGGGTTGTTTTTGCACAAAATGTTCAAAGCTGTTGTTGGCGTCTGCATTTATCATGTTGTAGTTACTGGATGCTTTAATCACAACATACTAGCCTGCCATAACACTGTTAATAGGATTCAGGGACCAGTGAGCAATGAAGATGTGACAAGTCAGCATGATTTGTATGGAAATATATAATATGAGACCGATACAGAATTCTGGGTGATACATCTTCTATACATTGTAGAATACATGGCAGGTGCACAATTTTCAAAACAAATTAATCAACAGCTAAGTAATGTAATTCAAATCTTTATATATCCAGATGAGTTAACTGAGAGTAAATTCTCATTTCCAATGACGACCTGGAAAGAGGCTCACACCAAACAACATAAAACACAATAAATAAGGGGTAACATACTGTAGGTTTATCTCAAGACTAAAGAAAACTTTGGAAGTAAGCCCCCCCCCCGGAAGAGTGTTGTTGAAATCCTGGATATTTATTTATGTATTTATTTGTTTAATTGTTATATTTTGCTTACACAGTAACTGAAGAAATTAACAGCATTAATGATTGTTTTTCATCTCTGTCTTTCATAAAAAATGTTAGAGGCTTGACTTACTGTTTTTCAGGTGAGAGAGACAAAGAGAAACCCCAGAACTTCACTGTCATCATTGAGAACTTGAGGAGGACCTTGACATGTTACCGGGACAGATTTGAAGATACTTCAAATGAGGTACTGTAAGACTTTTATACTTCTAGAACTGTGATTTTCAACACTGGTAAGTGTCCAGGTTTTTTTTTACAAGCAGGGACTAAATATTGTTTTAAACATGCATTGTTGTCTGATGCAAATACAACTACAGATAGTTATTGCTCTAGTGTTAAAGTTAAAACAAACTGTAGTACAATAAAAATAAAAAAAAATAAAAAACTAGAGAAACAAAAACTGGATGAAACTAAATCTGAACCATTACTTAAACATAAGCATCCCAAGCAACTGACTGACAGATAACAATGCTGTGGTTACAGTACAGTATACATTTGTAACTTTAAAAAAAAAGTTTCAAATGTACTCCCTCAGTCTACAAGGTGGTCTGCTGCAGTGGCCAAAGTGCTTGTTTGTGTTGGACATCAGTCTGTGTTTGTTGAGTGTGTTTATTTTGCGTAATTGAAAGGTTTGGCCAGTATGCTTGGACAAAAAGGACATTAAAGTTAGTGTTTCCTTCATAATTATCCAAGTTCGTCTATTTTTCACAAATAACTGGTCTATATACACTTTTTCCCAATTTTAACATTGTAAACAGACTTTTTTTTTATTCTACTCATGTGGCGTAATTTGAACTTTCAGAACTAGACGAATCCTGTTTTCAGCACCAAAAGCTATGCTGAATTGTAAATCAAAGGCAGTGAAAATATAGCCAGGACTAATTACATCTTGCTAGTTTTTGTGTCATTTTAAACCAGCGATGAGTACTAAAAGGTCATCTTGTTTTATATGCAGATACTAGGAAGAGGTTAGGAAAGAGGTTCTAAATCCAATTTATTCTCCTCTTCCTAGTATTCCTAGTGTTGCATTTTTGTTTCAAGTAACCAGGGCTGCTATTGTAAACTTTAAAGTATCACTATAGAGAATAAATGGACAAGAAACCTTTATAACAACACAGGATAAAATTAAAGACACATACACTGTAAGTGGAGTTCATTAAACATTGATAATTGATTACCCAGCTTAAATACAGTAGTTACATACTAGACTGCGAACACATGTTTCCTTAGTCTTTACATAAGTCTTCTTTCATTTGTCCTCAGACTGTCATTTCAAACTTTACAAGGCAGCCGGGGAAGCCAATTTATCAAAACGCCTTCAATTTGTGCTAGTTTGCTTGTGTTAGCCACTTTATAATAAAAAGGCCATGTCTTATGTGCACAGGGGGGACTTGGCAGGGCAAAGAGAACAGTTACAAGTAATTGAGGGAAATAATTACACCTGTAAAGGTACTAAGAACTACCTGATCTGGCCTGTATAGGACTGTAATAAAAATCAGTAGTTTAAATGTCTCTGTTGAGGCCTTGAGAGGAAAGCCTCCGAGTAAGTAGGAACACGTTGCCCACGGTGAATTGTTACTAGGGAAGATGGATATCACATGATCCTCAGCAGTGTAGAGGGTCGACTCAGCAGGCTTTGGCTAAGGAGTGTGCTTAGTTGAGAATATGTGCCAGAGACAGCAGTGGGACGAGTAAGGGGGTGGCTCTGAAGGAATGTAAAGGGAACTGTTTGACAGAAAGAAGAATGAACTGTCAAAGAAAGTAAATCACAAGCTGTTGAGGTTCCACAGATGACCTGCCACATGTCTCCCTGGTTGGACAGCAAATGACTGACACTGGAATTGTGTTCTACTGTACCAGGGGCTGTGCAACACTCAACTGACCTTGTGTCTAGAAATATATATATATATATTATATATATATAATACTATATATTATATATACCCCGTCATAATCGAAAGAATATGTCAGTTTTTTGTATTAGTAATACCACTGTTTGCACGATTATCTATACAGCTGATAAATAGGCACATGACTAAGATAGCTGGTGGAATGAACTTTAACAAAGCTATGAGAACCTTACTTACAGTATGTGATGTTTCCCCTGATCGAAATACTGTAGAAAAATATGGCCGCTCTTCTATACAGCAAATTCTGGGTAAACAGTTTATATAGCAACAGATAAAATAGGCACATTTAAGTTAAGCTTTGGAGTTTTTATGTATTTTTTGTAGGTTTTTTTTTTTTCCAGCCAGCACTCCTGGAAAAAGATTAGCACAAGTAGCTCATTTTCACTTTCCTCTCTCGTGGAAATGAACCCCAAGAGCAAAGATAACACTTGAGTGTAGCAGAAGTCTGTAGGTATTCAAATCTGTACGGTCCTGTACTGTACGTCAAAGTTTTTATTTCTAAATAATGCATTTCATGTTAGATTTGTATTCTTGATGTATACAATATTTGACCTAATTACTGTAGATCACTGTGTTTTCTTGGACTCTGCAGCTTGTTTGTCTTGTTTTAAATAACTTTTTATTGGTTAAGTTTTTTGCTTACTTTAACACAAAGCGCTTTAAATGAAAAACATTGTTGTCATTATTATATTTTTTTTTCAGCTGGTTCAAATGACTAAAGAATGTAAATCGAAAGAAGAAACAATCCAAGCACAGAACAAAGAAATTGAGGTGAGAAAATGTTTCTATTTGCCATATGTGCAAATCTTATAGTTGTGAAACCAAGAGGCAAAAAAACCTCTGAAAAACATGAGTGTCTTTGAACAGAATAGCTTAAAATACAACGGCAGCTTTCCCTTTTTTGGAAGTATTGTGCCTCATGACCTCTATCACAAGCTAGCTTATCAAGTATAGAAGTAAATAAGAATGTCTATTTTGTTTATCAAGAAATATGCTTCTTTCCACTTAGTCTTAAATCTAAAGATTATAGGATATAGTATAGGGAAGCTGGCACTATGTCTTGGTATGTGAATAAGGCCACAATTGGCCATCGGCCTATTGTGATTGAGTCCAGCACATTACATCACATCTAAAGTCATTACATACTGGTACATTACAAATAATGAACTGCCTGGGGAAAAAACACTGGGCAAATATGTCACTTTACTAGAAGTTTCATTCTTTCTTCAAATGCCATATTAGGAAGCACAACAGAACCTTTCTGATGCCAGCAATGAGTTAAGTGAACTGCGTTCTGAATGCGCAGACAGAGAGGCCCTCATAGGCAAAGCTGAAATGGAGGTGCAGAATATGCGGCACCACTGGGAGACGGAGAAAATGCGTGCCATGGAAGCTGAAAATGAAATCCAGAAGCTTACTCAGGTTCACCAGAAGGATTCAGAGGTATTACTGTTAACAGAAGGTTTGGTTAAACATGTTTTTGTGTTTTTTTTCCCACAAAAATGTATGTGTGTGTGTGTGTGTGTGTGTGTGTGTGTGTGTGTGTATATATATTATA